>NC_061837.1:4618445-4620945 GCF_019202785.1 Penaeus chinensis
AGGAAAGAAGATGAAGAAGCAAAAGAAGACGGAGGTTAAGTATAAAGAAAAAAAAAAAAGACGAGGAAGAAGAGGAAGAAAAGGATAAGAAAAAGAAGAAGAAGGAGGAGAAGAAAAAAGAACAAAAACAAACAATAACAATAACAAGAAAAAGGAGAAAAATAAGGATATCTTATTATCATTTGCATATTATAATGAAAACCATCTATCTGTTCAGAAAACCATCTATCTGTTCAGAAAACCATCTATCTGTTCAGAAAACTATCTATCTGTTCGGTGATTATTTTATCTAAGGACTCATTTGCAGGTGAGATTTTTGTAATTTAAGGCATTTTCTGCCAAACGAGCAAAAATAAGCTTAAGAAAAAAATGTAACAACTGTTTATGAAACAATATTCAAGATAAACTGATACATAGACATAGTAAAAGGGATAGTGAAAGAGCACTTGACGGATACAATTGGTATCTTTATAATAACGATAATTAGTTGTATCTTTCGTAATATCTTTGTATTACGATAGTTAATGGTGTGTTAAGAAACACACTTTTCCTAAAACAGATGTTCAAAACTCCTAAAAAGGCGAAGGTTTATATTTTCCTTAGGTCAACCGTACAATATGAGTGTTTTGGTTTTAATTACTCTAAAAGTAAATCAACGAGATCATTACTTATGCAACACCGAAATCTCTTTCTCAAATTGCAAAGGGACATTTTTTTTAAAAACGTAACTGGCTTTGACCTCGAGATAATGTAGCGGTATTTTATCTAAATATTGATCTGTCTGTGTACCTATCTATCCCTCTGTCTGCCTATGTATCTGTATATCTAGTTATCTATTTATGTATCTGTTTGTCTATCTGTCTATCTGTAATAATCTATATAAATTTATTGACCACCTCTTTCTCTCCCTTTCTCTCTCTCTCGGTCTCTCTCTCTCTCTCTCTCTCTCTCTCTCTCTCTCTCTCTCTCTCTCTCTCTATATATATATATATATATATATATATATATACACACATATACACACACACACACACACATATCTATGTATGACAATAACGATAACAATGTTCATGATAATAATAAAAATAATGATAATAATGTTCATGATAATAATAAAAATAATGATAATAATGATAATGATAATAATAAAAATAATGATAATAATGATAATGATAATCATGATGATAACAAATATAACAATAGTGACGATGAAGATGAAGATGAAGATGAAGATGATGATGAAGATGATGAAAGTGATGATGAAGGTGATGATGAAGACAATGAAGAATGATGAAGAATGATACTACTACTACTAATAACTATGATAATGATAATCACTATTACATTAACCATGGTAATAAAGGTGATGACACTGATCATAAGGGTAATATTGATAATAATAACAAAAATGATAATGATATTGATACCGATGATAAAGATAATGATGATAATAACGATGATAATGACAATAGTAATAGTAATAAACATAATAATGGCAAAAATGATAAAAACTACAATAATAATAATAATAAAAATAATAATAACTATGATAATAATGATAATAATAACATCATTGATAATAAAAATAATAATAATGATAGTAATAATAATAATAATAATAATGATAATAATTATTATTGTAACTGATAATGACAAAATGGAAAGATACTTAAAAATAGAAGAGTAAATGCAAGACTAAGAAAACAAAAATAAGAAAAAGAATACGAACAAGAATAAGATCAAGACGAAGAAAAAGAAGGAGAAAGTGAGTAGGAGAAGGAAAGAGAGAAGAAAAAATACAAGCGAGTTTCACGCTACTCGTCGACAAAAGGTAATCCGTCTGAAAGTCTAATAAGAATTAAAGCTATTTATAAAGTCTTTATTTCTATTCTTTACGTTTTATTATCTTTAACTTGTTGAATAACTCGATAAGAAGCTTTTATACTGAAAATCGTGGTAGGTATATGAGTGCATTCAAATTTGGTTGTGAAGTAAATGTAATTGTCAAGTGTTTGTCTCGTCAGATGCAACAAAACCATTAGAATTTTACAGAGATAGTGAAGAATAAAATTATTGTAATAAAAAATAAAGGAATGTATTATAATTAGCAAACAGAGTTAAAAGTAGCACTAAAGAATATGAAGGAGGGAATGGCTCATAGAAAAATTGTGGAGAGAAACATACGCATCGCAGCCTGAGTGGTCGTGACAGCACACTTTAACAAGTCGGGAAAAAAAATTATACTAGGAACGATAAAAACGTATGATTTCTCTATGGAACTAAAGCCCTACCATTCTCGTTCATCAATTTCCGTTATAACATCATTTAACGTTGCGTGTATAACTAATAAACTCAGTACAATCCATTTAATGAATTTAAGAACCAAGCCAAAAAAAATGCACTAGGCTTCGCTCGAATGTTTTGTTTCGTCGCGACGTCACGGATACGCTGACGTCACAGTGTCACGTGACCGGCAACCCTTCAGGAATGACGTGACAAA
>NC_061837.1:4625945-4628445 GCF_019202785.1 Penaeus chinensis
GAAAATGTGCGATATGTTTGGCTTGAGGCTGTTAAGAAGGGGGTCCTGGTACTGGGCTCTGAAAAGAGGGATTGTGGATTTTTTTGTTGTTGTTGTTTCCGGTTGTAGCTGATTGTTCGGTGTCCTTATCGGGCTAAGAAATTTTAGGCGTGTTCGGAAACAGGCAACTAAATGACAGAATTATACATATATTTGATTTTTTATTTTCTTAGTTTTTTTTCTCGTTATCTTTTATCCCTCTTCTCTTACTGAAACTTTTTCTTTCTTTCTTTCGTTATATTGTGTATTTGTTTCATCATCATTATCACCATCATTACAATATAATCATGATCATTATAACCAATATCATGATCATCATCCTCAAACCAATTATCTTAATAATTCTCACTCATTATCTACCAAAGCTGAATGTAATATTACGAGAATGAAAAAGTTTCAAAAGTAGCTATTAGTATATCGATCTAATACAATGATCAGCACAATGTATCTTTAATACCAATGTTGATAATAATAGTAGTGATAGTAAGGCGAATCCAAGACCCAAATAGCAACAGCAATAAAATTAAAAATATATATATATGCAAATAAGTTCTTTAAAAAAATGTCATTAAGGCCAATGTGCAAGCGTTTTTTGTTTTATTTTCGTAACGTTAAAATTACACATCAATTTGCTTTTTGTATTAGTAGTATAAACATCTTATACGTTTTTGTTAACATGTAAAAAAATGGACAATGTACCAGTTAGTAACAAAAGACAAGTCTCAATTTATATTGTCATTCACTAACAGAAATGTCAAGCGTGAGGCATTCATTCTTGGATAATTGGATAACGAGACGAAATTGTGAAGGAGAATAGAGATAATGTCTTTGTGTTCGTGAATGAGTATGTTCTTCGCATTCATTATCTCTCCAAATCTGTTAAAATTACATAATGGACCTTTCTTTCTCCTTACATCTACATCCAAACACGCAAATACGTATATACACATTCATTTTGCCTCTTGGTAACTGTTTGTATGCATGTACGTGTGTGCGTATCAACTTTACTATATCGGTGTACAGAGGCAATTCTTTGACTCGTAATCTTTAACAGCGAATTAGAAAGTCACTATTGATGACGTCATACTCCAATGTCCAATTATCGTGAAATGACGTCACCGTTTACGCAAGGGAGTGCTGCGTCTGCTCGTGAGTGGAAGAGTGCCATGGCCATTGTGTCGTGATCAGTTGAGTGCTTGGCGCCAGGTTCGCTTGGTCTGATTGATCTACGTTAAAGGTTATCGGTGACATTTTAATCCTTTTTAGCGGTTTGATTGTTTGTCTCAATGTTTAGTCCTTGTCTGTCTTGTCTTCGTCTTCCTGCTTCTCTGCCTTTCTGTGTATCTGACTGCCTGTCGTTATTTTCCTGTTCATATCTCCAGAAGCATCTATTTCTCATTCCGGTTCTCTCTTACTCTCTCTCTCTCTCTCTCTCTCTCTCTCTCTCTCTCTCTCTCTCTCTCTCTCTCTCTCTCTCACCCTCTCTCTCTCTCTCTCTCTCTCTCTCTCTCTCTCTCTCTCTCTCTCTCTCTCTCTCTCTCTCTCTCTCTCTCTCACCCTCTCTCTCTCTCTCTCTCACCCTCTCTCTCTCTCTCTCTCACCCTCTCTCTCTCTCTCTCTCACCCTCTCTCTCTCTCTCTCTCACCCTCTCTCTCTCTCTCTCTCTCTCTCTCTCTCTCTCTCTCTCTCTCTCTCTCTCTCTCTCTCTCTCTCTCACCCTCTCTCTCTCTCTCTCTCACCCTCTCTCTCTCTCTCTCTCACCCTCTCTCTCTCTCTCTCACCCTCTCTCTCTCTCTCTCACCCTCTCTCTTTCTCTCTTTCCACCTCTCTCTCTCTCTCCTACTTACATAAGATGACAAACCAGTAACACTAACCAAACCACTCGTAATTATCTTCTAAAAATAGCACGATAGACTTCAGGCTTGTGGCGGCTTCTCTTCCTCCGCCATTTCTGCTTCGAGGAACCCTGTAGACTCTGTAACTAAAACGGGAGAGGCGCTGACGGTAACCAGACAGGATTGGAACATGTGGTTAGGTCGCCAAACAAAACAGCTGGTTGTTGAGATAGGCGTCTGCACAACGTAGAGAGAACTATAATGTTTTTTCTAGTTTGTTTTGACAACACTGGCCACACAAAAAAGAAGAAAGAAAAAAAAGAAAACATTAAAAGATTTATCGAGACGGTTACAGGTTACAAAGAATGACTGGAAACAATATATATCACGGTGAATGTGTATTCTTCTGTATTCCTGTATGAGTAAAATTACAAATATACAAGAATACATAGTAAGGAGGATAAGATATGGAAGAGAGAGAGAGAGAGAGAGAGAGAGAGAGAGAGAGAGAGAGAGAGAGAGAGAGAGAGAGAGAGAGAGAGAGAGAGAGAGAGACAGAGCAAGAGGGGGGGGGGAGGGTGAGAGAAGGAAAGTAACAGGTAGCAACAGCAAAAAAAAAAAAAAAA
>NC_061837.1:4638445-4640945 GCF_019202785.1 Penaeus chinensis
GATTGTTCATATTGTACTAGTAGTGTGTTCATATGGTTTCATTAAATTCGTTATCTGTCATTAACGCTCTTTTTTAATTGTATGTTGTATCGTGTATCAGTGCGCTTAAAAAAACCTCAGTATATCGTAGTTTAATTGCTACAATTATTGGAAAGCACGTCCTGGATAAAGTCTGCGGTAAATCTATCCATCATTCGATAGCTGTCATCCCGCTCTCCACCCATTTCTTTCAAATTTACACATATCTTATATTCTTATTCACACCTCTTGCGTACCCTTTCAATAAACCCATGTTTTTAACGTGTTTATTCATGCATTCAGTTTCTCTGCTCAGCCACCGCTTTTCACAAACACCGTTCCTCCGCCCACAGATGGTTCTCGTCTCAGCGTCAATGCTCCTCTTGGTCGCCATCCTGGCTTCGCACAACGGTGTCCATGCGAGGTCCGTTGTCCCCGACGGCCTCCAGGATCTTGAAATTCCTCGTCAGGAAAGCGATTTGTTCGCCGTCAGAAGAAAGAGGCAGGTGTTCGACGCCTCGTGCAAAGGGATCTACGATCGAAAGCTTTGGGCCAAGCTCAACAATGCGTGCTTGGACTGCCAGAACATCTACAGAGGGAATCCGGCTATTGAGGGAGAATGCAGGTAAATAGATTTTGCATAGATATCAATACTCACATGTGCACACATGAACATGCACACGTACATGTACAAGCGCACACGCACACACACATGCGTACAACTCACGCACACATACACATACACATACACGCGCATCCACACACACACACACACACACACACACACACACACAGCACAGCACATATACATGCGGAATAGAATGATATTCACATCCACAGTAGAGTTTATACAGTGCACTTAAAATATGCTAAACATTGTACTTTCTTCTCTCCAGGGAAAACTGCTTCGGTACAGGGGTCTTCTACGAATGCATCAGGGACCTGAAACTACCCGCGAAAAATTACTTATATTTTGCCGAACTCTTGAGAAAAAGCTAGTGTGTAGAAGCAATTATACCTCAAGGTACGTATTGCGGGAGCTGTGTTGCAATGTTGATATTGCTGTTGATTTGGTTTTGTATTCAAGTTTGAGTAGTATTATAAGATCGATATTTTTGATTTTGTATTCAGTTTGATTTTATATTCAAGGTTGACTTGATCTTGTGTTTATAGATACGCTACATTATATATATATATCTTTACTTATTATTTTTTTCTGTTGTGGGTAAACAAATAATAACAACATGCATACAATTGTCACTCAACGAATTTTCTTCTTCTTTCCAGGATCAGAAATCGATACAGCTGAAAAAAATATATGTCTATATTTTACATTCGTAATCCCTCTATAAACAACTAAACTCAAGCAGCAACAACCAGATTGCCAAGCTCCTCGTTAAAGGAACCACTTCCCTGTTGAAATCTTTTTCCCGCGCGTCAGCAAAAGAATGGCGTTTCCTGTTTATCTCGTTCAGCGAAGGTGGAAGTGTGGAGTGTGGAGTGTGTTGTGTTGCACTGGAGTAATGTGGATCACTCTCCTGCAGTGGAGAGGTTGAACAGAGAGGTGTTTGTGGGGAAATCTGCGAAGGATTAGCAGGATGGGGAAAATATGCAGAAGTTTGGAGAAGATTGGAAAATTACAGGCCAGTAAGATTGGAAAATTGTTCTAGAAACGAAAACGGGAAAGGTGTATATATGAAATAAAATTAGAAGAAATACTGGAGAAAACAAGAGGAAGAAAAAAAAACATATATACGCGCAAGAAACGAGAAGATTAAAGAGCAAAGACAAGTTAGGAGAAGCATAGAAGTAACCGAAGAAACGAGAAGAAAGGAAATGGAACGTGCAAAATACAGAAGAAAATTAAAAAAAAAACGACAAGAAAAGAGCCAAAGTGAACAATTACATCAATTTCATCGGAAGTGAAGAAAAGATGCGTGACAATGAACACGTGAACTATAATTGTTATCGGTTATTTATTACAATTTCCTGTCTCTTCTTTGGGCATTCCTGTAACAAAGGTTTAGAAGACCGAAATTGCTGACGTCATACAAGACAAATTACTGTTAAAATTCGCGATAAGATTATAGTTTCACTTCGTCGAGTTTCTTGCATGTATCGCAATTAATACGTACATATATACATGTCTTTATATACACGTGTGTGTGTGCGTGTACATGTATGTATTTTTCATGTGTTGTTCTAGTCGGATATGATTGTAATTGTTTCATATTTTTGTACCTGCTTTACATATTTAAATAATTTATGATTTAAAGATAAGTATACTAATTTTGTTGATGTGTGAATATTATTTACCCCAGGCAGTTCTAAGCATGAAATAAATGAGCTAGAATTATCTGACATCAAAATGAATATTTGCCCTAAAGCTAGGAATAGACGAACGATATTCAACAACACTTAATCTGAAAAAAAGGGAATGATGTTGGATAGTGATTAAATTATCGAGAAAATATAATGGAAG
>NC_061837.1:4648445-4653445 GCF_019202785.1 Penaeus chinensis
GTTCGTGAGGATTTCCTTATTGCTATTATTATTATTATTATTACAAATTGTATTAGTAGCAGTCGTAGTAGTCGTAGTAGTATTAGTAGTACTATTGTTGTTGTTGTTTGTTTGTTTGTTGGCTTTTGCTTTCATTGTTATTGTTATCTTTATCGTTGTTGTTGTTATTATTGTCATGATGATAGTAATGATAGTATTAGTAATAACAATAATGGTAATGATAGTATTGATGATAATAAGGATAATAATAATAATAATTGTTAATGTTATTTTTATCATTAATAGTATTATAATTATTATCATCATTATTACAATTATTATTATTATCATTATTATTATTATCATTATTGCAATTAATATTATTATTATTGTTGGTATTATCCTTATTACTATCGTTATGACAATTATTGTTATTATTATTATTATTGTTATTATATTACTATAATTATTATTATTATCATTATTATTATTATCATTATTATAAATTTTATCATTATCATTATTATTATTATCTTAATTATTATTATCATCATCATTACCATAATTATCTTATGATTATTATTATTTTAATTATTATCATTATTATCATCATTATTGATAACATTATTATTCTCATTATCATTTTTATTACTATCATTATCATCATCATTATCATTATTATTATCAATATAATTATTGTTGTTATTATTACTATCATTATTATTATTATTATCATCGATATTATTGCCGTCGTCATCATCATTACTGTTATAGTCATCATTTTGGTTATCATATTTATAACTGCAGTTGCGTTTATTATTATCATTAGTATTCAGATTGTTGATCCATTGATGTGATGTAGCATTCTTTCTCTGTTTTGAGAGATCTATGTATTTGTATATGTATATGAATATATACGTACATACATATATAAATATATGTGTGTGTGTGTGTACACATTATGTATATATATATATATATATATGTATATATATTTACTTATTTATCTGTGTGTGCGTATGCGTGTGTGTGTGTGTGTGTGTGTGTGTGTGTGTGTGTGTGTGTGTGTGTGTGTGTGTGTGTGTGTGTGTGTGTGTGTGTGTGTGCGCGCGCGTATGTGTGTATGTATACATATTGCATTTATAAATATCCCCAAATTTCAACTAAAGTGTCCCAGTGCTTAAAGAATATTTATCTGGTTAACAGGGATATAAATAGTTCAGAATATATAATCCATATAAAAATTACAAAATGAAAATTGTTTTGATATAATTACTTGGAAGATGATTACCAAAACAATTGTAAACACTATTAAGTCCGTAATCCACTAGACGTCCAGCGGCCTGTTTGTAAACATTCAATTTTCTGTTCGATTCGTTGCCTTGGATGATTATGTTATACTTATAATTCTGGTGCTAATTATCCACAACACGGGTGCTAATCTTTTGGAGGAGATCAATAAACTGGCATGGTATGTGTCTATGCGCATTGGTGTGAAGGGAGTAAAGAGAAATATGTAATTTAAACTTAGGAAATCAAAACTACCAATTTCGAAGTGTTGAAATATTTTCGAAAAATTGTAATAGACTAGTTTCCTTTCCTTTATTAGAGCTTTGAGTAAATGAGATTAAATTAAGGATATAGTCTAAACAGATGAACTTGTCAGACTAAAGTAACAGAAATGATGTATATATTTTTTACGTGTATTACTAATAAGGGGAGATTGACATTGATTGCCAACACCCGTTTTTTAAATTCTTCTAATTCTTTTTCACCTTATATCAGTGGAAAGCTAAATGAATTCTAAAAATGTGTCGTAATCATGGTCATGTTACATTTGTTAGTACAAATTCAGGTCTATTTTTTTTCAGCAATCTATTTTTTAATTTATTTACTTAACATTGCAGTTTCTCATTGTTTGAAAATTTGCTGAAGGTATGAATCAGTATCAGAGAAAGGAAGAATAGCCTTGGTCATTATTGTATCCTGGGCTACCTAGCAGTCAACAGATTTATGTTTTTGTGTAATGAAAAGGAAACAGTTGTCAGTATCATTTAAATGGCCACAGATAATAATAATGAATGCATTCATTCATAACTGTTGGTTTTATTCAGTGCAACCTCTGTACTTGGCCAATTGCTGTAGACACACTCTAAGCCTTGAGATTGCCAGGACATGACAATTTAACCTCTGTGCTTTTATACTGTGATGAATTCAGGAACTCATCCATTTTCAGGATTCTTCTCTGTAGTTTACAAAATATGCTTTTCTACTAATTTAGACTGAATAGGTAATTAATCAATCAGTCAAATTTCTTTTTTCAGATGTAGCTGATGCCATCAAGGTGATATAGAAGAGTAAGGTAACAACAATGGGAGTGAAGGAGTTATGGAGTCTTGTATCTCCCACTGGAGAGCTTCTTCCTTTGACGGCACTGGAGGGGAAGGCCGTGGCAATTGACCTGTCATGTTGGGTCGTGGATTGCCAGGCTTTAAACCTTGGTCATGTGGCTCGTCCCCACCTCAGGTGAGGAAGTACCTGTTATGGTATCAGTGCAAATCTATATAACATTTTCATTTTCTATTAGTTGTAAAAGAATTATGTTCACCATTGAATTATACTGAATACTTTTTGTGTTTTCTTTTTCTTTGTTGCTTGTGAATATATATATATATATATATATCTATATATATATATATCTCTATATCTCTATATATATTTATATATATATATTTTTCTTTCTTTCTTTCTTTTTTTTCTTTTTTTCTTTTCTTTTTTTCTTTCCTTTTTTTCTTTTTTTTTATTTTTTTTTATTTTTTTTTCTTTTCTTTTTTCTTTTCTTTTTTCTTTTCTTTTTTCTTTTCTTTTTTCTTTTCTTTTTCTTTTCTTTTTTCTTTTCTTTTTTCTTTTCTTTTTTCTTTTCTTTTTTCTTTTCTTTTTTCTTTTCTTTTTTCTTTTCTTTTTTCTTTTTTCTTTTCTTTTCTCTTCTTTTCTCTTCTTTTCTCTTCTTTTCTCTTCTTTTCTCTTCTTTTCTCTTCTTTTCTCTTCTTTTCTCTTCTCTTCTCTTCTCTTCTCTTCTCTTCTCTTCTCTTCTCTTCTCTTCTCTTCTCTTCTCTTCTCTTCTCTTCTCTTCTCTTCTCTTCTCCTCTCTTTCCATTTTCTTTTCTTTTAGGAATTAATCTGTTCTTTTTTATCATTCTTATTTTTTAGATTTTCTTTCCTTCATAATAACCTGGGTTATGTCTCAACAGGAATCTCTTCTTCCGTACAATGGCACTGCTGAATAATGGAGTCCTGCCTGTATTTGTACTTGAAGGAGATGCCCCAATTATGAAATGGAATACAATCAACTCCAGAAACCAGAGAAACTTCCATTCTTCGGCAAACCCTACGGGAAAGAACTTATCTGTTAAAACAGGAAAACGATCAAGATTCAAATCTGTTCTCAAAGAGGTGTTTTTTTTATTCTTTTCATTTATAGCACTAATAAGACAAATGAGGAAAATTGATGTAATATAATGATGTGTGTGACATTGATTTCTATTTCATTATTATTTAATGCCATAGCTCTTTCATATTTTGCCTGAAATGTATGTGTATGTGTTAATAAGATAAAATGCAATCTAATAATTAATTGCCTTGCCAAAAAAGTATTCATAGATAAATAACATTATCATATCATTAAAATTTTGTTTATATTTAAGAGAATGTTATATTTTGAAAACCTGAAAAATAATAGTATTTATACCATTTTTCTTACAGTGCAGAGAACTCTTAGACTTGCTTGGCGTGCCGTGGGTGCAGGCAAGTGGGGAGGCCGAAGCTACTTGTGCAGCTTTGAACTATCATAATGTGTGTATTTGTGTGTGGACTTCTCATTCTATATTTTTTATGGATTGAATTATTCTTTCTCAAATAAAACTATATTTTGAGAGCAGGGTACTGATATACATAATTGAGTATTTACACATAGCCATTTCCTAAATATGACAGAAAATATATAAAAGGGTAGGGTATTGTGCATAGTTAGCTTCATAACTTAGCCATTACAGGTACTCTTCATTCCTTATGAAATTTGCTACTCGATTTTGTACATTTAATTATCGTAATACATATTGTGTGTGTTTATGTGTGCATTATTAATTGAATATTTTTTTTACAGATGGTTGAAGGAGTTATCTCTCAGGACAGTGATGTCTTCCTTTATGGAGGGCAGACGGTATTTAGAAACTTTACAGCAAATCAAAGTAAAGCGACAGTAGAAAAATTTAGGTGAGAAACAAGAGACATTTAAAGATTTATTCATTTTGTATTATTACTGCATTAAGTATACAGTTATTAGTACTACAGCTGGAACCATTGGTTGTTTTCTGACTGAAGAACTAAGGGAAGATATTTTATATTTTGTAAAATGTTTATCTAAAGTAAGATAATTTATCATTCTTATCCATTTTTTGCAGATATATTTATTTCATAGCATAGAGGCATGGTTTCGAACAGAGATCATCAATTCAAGCTGCATAAAGTATTTGTCATAATGATAGCATATTGAAATAAACAATAAAAACATTTTATTCATATGCATACTACAAAAAGTACATATCATACTAGAAATATGCTTGTTAACAATGCAAAACTAAGCTGTTTCTTCTGGAGGCATAGAGTTAGGTTCATCCTATGGTTTCATAAATGAATGGGTACCATTACACAAAGAAAACCTGCAATTAGCCCTGATTGTATAGAGAAAAAAATAAAATGACAAAGTGGAATATCAAATAATTTAGCGAACACTCCCAGCATGGACCAGTTAGAGCAGCACTTGAAGCTGACTCGTGGAGGACTCCTCTTGCTTGCTATTCTGCTTGGCTGCGATTACTTCCCGGCTGGCGTGCAAGGTGTGGGGAAGGACACAGCTGTTCGGCTCCTGAGAATATGGTACCAGAAGGGGGTGAAGGACCCAGTACGGAGGTAAAAGATGTTTTTCTGTCTCTTTCAGTCTGTCGGTCTGTCTATCTGACTCT
>NC_061837.1:4655945-4663445 GCF_019202785.1 Penaeus chinensis
ATAAGTACAGCATTTTCCTGGCAACATTGGGTTAACCAAGAACTGCAGCATACATCCATAGTTGTATTCTTTAATGACTGTAATATATTGCTTGTGCTGCAGTGAGTTCATTTTAGTTAATGAAATTATAGGGCCAGATTTCATAATTACTTAACTCTTAAAAAAAGAGAGGTTCATGATTTCAGTGATATCTTGAAACTGTAGTTATCTAAGATGGTAGTGTTCTTTGATTAAACCAACTGGTACAGATGGCAAGAATACATGCCATGCCCACTGTAATATAAGTTTATTTATTGTATTTACGCATAGATGGCTGTACAAGTGCTTAATCACCAAGGGGTCAGTTATTAGTCCAACCTATCTCACCTGTTTACCCTTTTCCATGACTTTTAGAAAGGGTCTTCTGTATTATTTCATTGGCTTAAAAGTTACCAAGATTAACAATTTAATAATCATTACATCAACAACAATAATAACAGTATGAATATCAATTGTTTTAAAAAGAAGAACATGTTTCCCCACCAATTCAAGGAATGGGGAAACCAGGATTGGTCACTAGGGTCTACTGATAGACTCCTTGCCGGCTGAGCATGTGTGGAGCTATCTATATGTACGAAAATTCACAAACTACTACAGGGGACAGAACATAAATCTGTGGTGGTTGGGTTAATATATATTTTTTCTGAGCCTGAATGCTTTTTAAGAATTGTAAACTGGATTTCTGAGTTGAAATTTCTGTATTCAGACTTTTTTTTGTTTTATTCTCTCTCTATGTCTTTGAATTTGGATAAATCTTTTTTGCTCTTTTGGTTCAGTTCAATTTATTTTGAATCATATTTTATTTAGTATTCAATGCAATGACCAACAGCCACTCAGCATTGTGAAGCGGTGTGTCCGTCGAGGAGTGTCTGCTTGTCAAGTGAAATGGAAAGTATTAAGCCAAAACCTACCTGAGAATTCTCCTGTTGAGCTCACCACAGACGAGCCTCTTCACCTGCTGCAGGCTTCATTACCAGCCCTTCTTGAGGAATTTGAGGAGGCTAAGGCTACTAAGAAAGGTCCTTGTTTACAGGTTTCTCATTCTTCTTGTATATATTTTAGTATTAATGTTTTTTGTATATTTTTTTGTTTATGAAAACATGAGTTTACACTTGTTTTTCTTTACCATTCTTTTCAATCATCCTTTTGTCCTTCTCCCTTCTTTCCTCAGCCTTTCATTAATTAATTTTTTTTTTTTTTTTTCTTCTATTCTTTTTTCTCTTTTTATTGTCTTTCTCTTTCTTTTTCTTTTCTTATGATTCATTCCCTTTGTTCTCCTTTCTCTTTTTCCATGTTTTTTTTTTTTTTTTTTTTTACTCCTCTTAATATTGTATTTTCACTATCAAGCTCCTTCTTTTTTATAGGCAAAGGAAGCAAAAAATCAAAAAAGAATGAGCAGAAGAAAACAAAGGCCAAAGACGTCAGTAAGGAGAAGACACAAGTCAGTAAGAAGAAAGAGGAAGAGGAATACATCACACCGGAAGAGGAAGAAGAAAACACAGACGAAGACCTTTCACTCATCATAGAGCGCCTTGTCAGTATTGACTTGACAGGAAGGAATAAGAACAGTAAGTGTAAGTCAGTCTCAGTTTCAGACAACAGAGACAAGAGTTACAAAGAGACTGTTTCTAAGGAGGGGACCTTGAAGGAATTTACTTTGACTGTAGATCAAAAAGGAAAACATGCAAATAACATGGATGAAGAAACGAAATGTGCAGATGAGTTGGAGCATGGCAAGAGAAAGCAGACACTTGTGAAAGGTAGACTGGACCTTGATACTTCAACAGACAGCAGTGATGAAAACGACAAAGAGAACCAGCCACTGAGTCTGATGGATCGCATATCGAGGAGGATTGGCAAGAAGGATATCAGGTCAAAATTAAAGGCATCCGAAGGACCATTTGGAGCATTTCATACAAAAAACAGCAATACTGAAACAGATAGTGACAGTGAGAAGGAAAGTGAGGAAAGAACAGAAAAATGTAGAGATATTGTTAGTACAGATTTTACAAAGAGTATTGGTAGTTCTGAAGTAAAATCTGAATTGTGTAATTTGACTAGTAATTATCAAAGTGAAATTCCAAGTGATAATAAAGACTTCAAGGATAAACTCCCAGAGGATAGTTTGAACTTTGACAAGGAAGTTTTAGAGCATATTCAGAACTTTGAAGATGAAATACCTGAAAATTGTTTTGACTTTGATGATAAAGGTACAGAAAATAGGCTAAACTTTGAGGATAAACTTCCAAGTAACAGTGGTAAATTTAATGAGAAAGGTCAGGAGGATAGCTTAGACTATGAAACTACAATGGATAATGAAGACTTTGATGATATAGTTCCAGAATTTTTTAAATTAGATTATTCTGAAAATAAAACTGCTGATTGCCTTGTACTTGATAAAATTCTTGAAAATGTGTCAGATGTCAAGGGAAGTAAATCCAATGAAATAAACCATGAATCACAAGTGACAAATCAGTTAGCACACGAAAATAAGAAGGAAAATGATGAGTCACAAAGGTGTTTGATGACAATGCCTAAAGAGGAGCTACGCTTTACACTTGTTGACTTCAGCCTCCTATCAGAAACTTCTGCATGTAAGAATCAGATTTCCAGAGATATGTTTGATGATACAGGTGAAGTTCAGGGAATATCTCATTCAGCATTACCAGATCTCAATTCTACTCCTGTCTTGGTAAATAGTAAAGGAATTCTACGAGGGCAAGGTGATAGCAAGGCTCAAGATGACTCTGCATCCTGTAGTTTACAAGAATGCAAACCATTAGAGAATGTTTATACCCCAAGTCCAACCACCTGGAAAACTCCTGCAGGGAAAACTGAAGGATCTTTTGATTGTACAGTGTCTCCTTTAGAACCCTTGTCAGCAAAGTCTCTTCATCGTTTGCAAGATTCTCGCAGTAAAGAACGGAGGTTTATTCACTTGCCTCGCACTGGTTGTAACTCGACTCCATTAGTCAACACTCCAAAGGGTAGAAGTAAAGATGGCTCTTATGGGCTGTGCTTCAAACTCCTTGACACTTTTAGCTGTTCAGACACTGGTGAATCATTCAATCAAAGTGCAGTTGAAGAAATTGCTGCCTACTCTGAGGTTAGCAAAGTGATGGAAAATTCTCTGAATCTGCTACAAGACAGTCTCAGAGGAGATATCAGTCAGACAGAGAGTATGTTTACTGCAAAAAGATGTGCGAATGATATATCTATCCTAAATGAAGAAGACCATGACAAACCATTTGCCCAAAGGATGAACAAAAATCCCTGTTATCATGATAAAACAGATAAAGCTGGAATAACACCACTTGGAGATTCTAAAAAAGAAAAGGAAAACCAACAGTTAGAGACCACAAAAGGTTGTGAAAGTGAAAAGCAATTAAATAAAGGAAAAATAAGCCATCAATTACAGGTTAAGGAGGACCTTGCTAATACCACATTTTCACCTGCAATCACTGGCTTATCATTAGCACAGAGGATAAAAATGAAGTGTAAAGATAGAGCAATCAGTAAGCTTATTGATGACCTGTGATATGTCCCTTTTGATAATTATAAATGATAAGCATGTCAGTTTGTCTTGCTTGGACTGTGATTTTAGAATAAATTCAACATAAATGAAGCTTGTTGAATGCATTATATGAATTATACTGTATTTCAGTTTTATATAAATCATGTGGTTTATTAGTTTGCTGTAAATTGTAATGTAAATCTATTTATAATTATATCCACTGTCTATGGATACTGGCATGGAACGATTTGATTATGATAATGTAAAGATCTCATTGGCAATAAAGAAATATTTTTGAATTTGTCATTTATTGCTGAAAACAAATATGTGGCCAACTACAAACTCAAAAAACTGTTTTATAAATCTGTACCATCCTTTTATGCAGAAGAAGTACATTTTAGTATCTGAAACAAATCGCAGTATGTCTTCTGTGTAATTTCCATGGTGTTGATTCAGAGGAGTTTCTTTATACTGCCTGTCTTTGTTTCTTTCTGTCTGTCAGCCTGTCTGCCCCCTGTCTTTCTGTGTGTGTGTGTGTGTGTGTGTGTGTGTGTGTGTGTGTGTATGTGTGTATGTGTGTGTGTGTGTGTGTGTGTGTGTGTGTGTGTGTGTGTGTGTGTGTGTGTGTGTGTGTGTGTGTGTGTGTGTGTGTGTGTGTGTGTGTGTGTGTCTGTGTGTCTGTGTGTCTGTGTGTCTGTGTGTCTGTGTGTTGTATGTCTGTATGTCTGTATGTCTCTCTGTCTGTCTGTCTGTCTGTCTGTCTCTCTGTCTCTCTGTCTCTCTGTCTGTCTCTCTGTCTGTCTCTGTCTGTCTCTGTCTGTCTGTCTGTCTGTCTCTGTCATATCAAGAAGGTAATGGTCTTGTGGATGTCTGCTTTGATTGGTTCAATCATGGCAAGATAATAAGCTTCATGAAAGAGTAGTTTTGGTCAACGTTAAGGATTCACTTCCTTAAAGTTGAAATAAATATCCCAGTCCGCCAAATTACCTTGAAGGGGTAATCTTTCACTGGGTGCTGAGCACAATGGAAGTAAGCTAAATTCTTTATGATACGGAAAAAATAAAGCACAGTGGACGTGCTCTGCATGACCAGGAAAGGCGGGTTTGTAAACAAAAACGATTCATTTTTACCTGAAATTTATTGAAACTCCTAGTAAGTTTTAGACTTAGATATGAGTTTGTCCATGTGAGACCTTATGTTTGAATTCGTTGTAACAGAAGCTAAAAATTCGAACACGTTTCATTCCTCTGCATTGATACAAGCTGGCTCGCACCTTCTCTTTCACGCGAATCCCGTTAGTCCCGAGTAGATAGGTTATATATATGCTGAAAAAAACAACAACCAAGAGAAGAACAGGAAAACCTCGAATAGGGAAAAGGCTCTCAATATATTCGTGTATTTTCTTGGTCTTCCCTTCCAAAGCTCGGGGACTGTTAAAAGCGAGATCAAGTACTGCTATTGATGCAAGTATGCAGCAGCAGTGTAAGGAACTCGACAAACGATGCGTACAAGAAGCACCGGACCAACAATTAAAGTCAGATATCAATGGTTTCCGTTTCCCTTAGCGTTACCCATAGCAGAAGGCTAAGGGTAAACGGAAGAATTTGCAATCTTTGTAATGAGAAGGGATTTTGGGTGAAACACTGTCCACTAATGAGGATGACTGTTCAGGCATCAAGCTTCTGATGAAAGGAAAAATAAGATTAATTGACAGGAAGACTACTTCAATAAAGGACATGGAAAATGTCACATCCGGTTTTGCTTTATATTTTCAGTTAATAAATCCCGTTATTAATTTGTATATGTATGACGTCACGCTTGAGTCTGGAATGACTCTTATGGTGACTTGAGTTGGACTAAGCTCACTTGCTACATACTCAAGATTTTAGACAGCAGAAACTGTGGTAAAATGTCGTCTCGTGAATGTGAGGAATTCATGCTAAACAATTTATCAATAAAACAACGAAGGGAAGAGCAGGAAATCACACGAATGTGACAAATACCTTTTAACTTTAGTGCTTCTTCGGGAATATAGCGAAAAGAAGCAATATAGCAGAAAGGTCTTTCATATAAGTGTATTTTCTTGTTCTTTTCTTGCTTGTAAAGGTGAAGCTGTGATTGTTATGGGTGAATGAATGTCTTCTGATTTACATGCGTATCTATATTTTATTCATTTTGAATTTGCATGGGGTAAAACTCACTTTTAATTTCTTTTTCATCCTTTTATTAATCAATTTATTTTAGTTATTCCTTTCTTCTTCTTCTTCTTCTTCTTCTTCTTCTTCTTATTTTTATTATTATTATTGTTATTATTATCATCATTATAATTATCATCATAATCATTGTCATCATTATTTTTATTATTATTATTATTTATTATAATTGTTATCATCATTATCATCATCATCATCATCATCATCATCATCATCATCATCATCATCATCATCATCATCATCATCACCACCACCATCACCATCACCATCATCATCATCATCATCATCATCATCATCATCATCATCATCATCACCACCACCATCACCATCACCATCATCATCATCATCATCATCATCATCATCATCACCACCATCACCATCATCATCATCATCATCATCATCATCATCATCATCATCCTATATTTTTGCCAGGGGCGTGACATATCTAAAACAAATTGCCCCATCATCTGGAACTTCTCCCAAAGTACCTGCAAATGCCCAAAGTCGATATCCCCTTCCGTTCTCTACAGTAGATTTTCAGTGAACGGAAGGCGGTCACAAAATTCAGATAATTTACATTATCATCATCTATCATGTATTGTCACTGGTGTTCTTATATATGTAATTCAATTGTGATAACACTATGATCATCATTATTAGCATCGTAACTACTATTGTTATTGTTATTATCATCATTGTCTTCATATTAATGATAATCATAATGATAACAATAATAATAGTGATTTTAATGATAAGTATTAATATTGTTATTATCATCATCATTATTATTATCATTATTGCTATTAGTATTATTGTTATTATTATCATTATTATTATTAATGTTATTATTATTATTATTATTATTATTATTATTATTATCATTATTATTATTATTATTATTATTATTATCAATATCATTATCATTATCATCGTCATCATCATTATTATCAGTATTATTATGATTATGATTATAGTTACAAATTATGATTACGATTATAATATGATTATAATCCTCACTTTAATTATGATTGTGTGATGATGATGATAATGATTGTTATGATTATTATTCTCATCACCACCATCATCATCGTCATCATCATCATCATCATCATCATCATCATCATCATCATCATCATCATCACCAACATGATTATCCTTATTATCACCATCCTGATCATTTTCATTATCATAATAATTATCCTTATTGTCATCATCATCATCATCACCATCATTATCATCATAATTATCATAATTATCCTTATCATCATCACCATCATCAAATCATTATCATCATCACCATCTTTATCATTATCATCATCATCGTTGTCATCATTATCATCACCATCATCATTATCAATACCACCATCATCATTATCCTTATAATTATCATCATCATCATCATCATCACCATCATCGTCGTCGTTACCACATCATCATCACTACTGCTACAATAATTACTACTGTTAGGTTACCTTATCTGAGGCAACCCAACTCCCACGTAGTGTTGTGGAGAAATAAACTTTAAGTGTTCCCTAATATCCATTCATAATTCACACAGCGGCTCCAACATTACCGCTTTCTTCTTCACGTTTTTTTGTTTTTTTTTGAAGAAAATGGTCGTCTCGAATTCTGTATTGTCAGTCTCGTGTGTTATTCGAGCAAAGGGTTAATGCAGGTACCGTGGCTGATAAACTATATTGCAATAGTTTTACATTGTGGGTTTTTCTACCACTA
>NC_061837.1:4670945-4673445 GCF_019202785.1 Penaeus chinensis
ATGGAGTCAGGAAAAATTTCAGTAAGTCAGTCTATATTTTATGGATAGTTGTTTATATGAAGAAAATTAAATAAGAAAAAAAAAAAAAAAATCAAGAATTCGTATATACAACCTCTAGCCCCCCCCCCCCCCCCCAGTCACGAAAGAGAGAGAGAAAAAAAAAAAGGAAAAAGGAAACAAAAATAAATTGAAAAACGTGGAAGGATCCAGAATTTATGGAAAGTGAAAAGGTCACGTGTTCGCCATTTTTGACCTCGGATCTAGTGTTATTTTTTTTTTATTTACCTTTTTGTATTTAGGTTTTAGCGTTATTTTTTTGTTATTTTTTTAGATCTTTTTTTTTTTTTTTTTTTGCGTCATGAGTTTGTTTTTATGTTTCTCTCTCTTTTCTGTTTTTCTTTTGTATTCTTTCCTCGTGCTTTTGTCTTACTTTCTCTCTCTCTCTCTCTCTCTTTCTTTCTTTCTTTCTTCTCCCCCCCCCCCCCCCTTTCTCTCACTTACTCTCTTTCTCCCTTCCCAAACCGCAAAGCGAAGCCCCCCCTCCCCAACCCGCTTTAACCCCCACCCTCTTTCTCTCTCTCTTTCTCTGACCTCCCTCCCCCCCTTTCCCCAACCCCCCTTTAACCCTTCCCTATTGTCCACCCATCTCCCTTTCCCTCCCCCTCTCCCCTTCCCTTTCCCTCCCCCTCTCCCCTTCCCCTTCCTCCCCCTCTCCCCTTCCCCTTCCTCCCCCTCCCCCCTCCCTAACCTCCACGTCCGCCGCCTCTTCGTCCGTCTGGTCACGTGACTCACCGCCGGCACGTATATAAAGGGGGAGCGGCGCGCCTCTTGCACCAGACACGAGTTGGAGAGCGTTCGGGAGGCCCCTTGTCCACCTCCTGTGAATCGTATCCTCTGTGTTGTGATCGACAACCTAGACTTTTCGAAGCAAAATGGTGAGTGATAAGTGTTTTTTATTTATTTATTTATTTATTTATTCATTCGTTTATTTCTCGTCGTCTACGAAAGCGATAGATCTTTCCCCCCTTCTTATAGTGTTACAATTTTATTTTGAGAATATCCTGCAATTTATATAAATCGCCATTCAAGTAGGTTCACACCTTTAAGTATTGATCGACTTATCCTTTATATATTGGTGGGAGAGGGGGTAGGGGGAGGGGGAAAGGAGAATAAGGATACGGACATCAGAATAGTACGTAAAAACAGAAAATAATCTCAAATTGATTTATTTCTTCGTCTGGTTTTCGAATCTCTGGTGACCTGACCGGGCTTGAGGCGCGAGATGGCGCAGCATCCGCTTCGAGGGCGAGAGTGCGCGTGTGCATGTATATTTTTCCCTCTTCTTCTCTGTTCTCTTCTCTCTTCTTCTTTTCCCTCTTCTTCTCTTTTCTCTTCTCTCTTCTTCTTTTCCCTCTTCTTCTCTGTTCTCTTCTCTCTTCTTCTTTTCCCTCTTCTTCTCTGTTCTCTTCTCTCTTCTTCTTTTCCCTCTTCTTCTCTGTTCTCTTCTCTCTTCTTCTTTTCCCTCTTCTTCTCTGTTCTCTTCTCTCTTCTTCTTTTCCCTCTTCTTCTCTGTTCTCTTCTCTCTTCTTCTTTTCCCTCTTCTTCTCTGTTCTCTTCTCTCTTCTTCTTTTCCCTCTTCTTCTCTTTTCTCTTCTCTCTTCTTCTTTTCCCTCTTCTTCTCTGTTCTCTTCTCTCTTCTTCTTTTCCCTCTTCTTCTCTGTTCTCTTCTCTCTTCTTCTTTTCCCTCTTCTTCTCTTTTCTCTTCTCTCTTCTTCTTTTCCCTCTTCTTCTCTTTTCTCTTCTCTCTTCTTCTTTTCCCTCTTCTTCTCTTTTCTCTTCTCTCTTCTTCTTTTCCCTCTTCTTCTCTGTTCTCTTCTCTCTTCTTCTTTTCCCTCTTCTTCTCTGTTCTCTTCTCTCTTCTTCTTTTCCCTCTTCTTCTCTGTTCTCTTCTCTCTTCTTCTTTTCCCTCTTCTTCTCTTTTCTCTTCTCTCTTCTTCTTTTCCCTCTTCTTCTCTGTTCTCTTCTCTCTTCTTCTTTTCCCTCTTCTTCTCTGTTCTCTTCTCTCTTCTTCTTTTCCCTCTTCTTCTCTGTTCTCTTCTCTCTTCTTCTTTTCTCTCTTCTCTCTTCTTCTCTTTTCTTTTCTCTCTTCTTCTCTTCTCTCTTCTCTCTTCTTCTCTTCTCTATTCTTCTCTTCTCTCTTCTCTATTCTTCTCTCTTCTTCTCTTCTCTATTCTTCTCTTCTCTCTTCTTTATTCTTCTCTTTTCTCTTCTCTATTCTTCTCTTCTTCTCTTCTCTCTTTTCTCTTCTCTTCTATCTATCTATCTATCTATCTATCTATCCATATTTCTGAAACTCTTCTTTTTTCCCTCTATTCTCTCTGTCCTTTTGTTTGTATATGGATCTCTCTCTTTTTATGGATCTCTCTTTCTCTCTCTCTCTCTCTCTCTCTCTCTCTCTCTCTATCTCTCTCTTTCTCTCTCTCTCTCTCTCTCTCTCTCT
>NC_061837.1:4678445-4683445 GCF_019202785.1 Penaeus chinensis
CTACCTCTCCCTTTTCTTCCTTGCACCCCATTTTCTCTCTTTCCCTCCCTTTCTCTCACCCTCCTTCCCTCTCTACCACCCTCCTTCCTCTCTCTCTCTTCCTCCCTCCCCCTCTCTCTCTCCCCTCTCCCTCTCTTCCTCCCTCCCTCTTCCCATCTCAAACTGAGCACGCCCTGAATTCCTGTAACCCAATTCCCCGAGTAAGAACAGCAATTCCAAGGTGGTTTTACTAATGGCCCGTGAACACAAAGGGCTCTCTCGTCCACCAATCAACCAACCCTTGCATTTATTCCGTCTCCCTTTGCAATTTTCTGCAATTAAGCCTCTTGTCGATTCTCTTCCTTCGTGGCAAGCTCCTGGGTAAGTTCGATTCTTATTTCCTCATGACTCATTGCTCGACTCGACTCACTTCCTCATGACTCATAACTAGGGACTCCCCTGTGAGTCATCGTTTCGCGGATCACTTTTTTTTTTTTTTTTAACTCAACACTCATAACTTCTAATTTGAGAACCATACCACCTGATTGCTGACTTGCTCTATCCTCACACCTGTGCAATTAGACTCTTTTACATTTCTTTCTTTCTCTTTCTTCTCCTTCTCTGTCCATCTTTCTATCTAAGTACTATCTGTTTATCTCTTTCCTCATTTCCACTCACTCTTACTCACTCCCATTCCCTCTTACCCTACCCACCCACTCCCTCCCTCCTTCCCTCCCTCCCTCACTCACTCTAACTCACTCCCATTCCCTCTCACCCCACCCACCCACTCCCTCCCTCACGCCCACTCACGCCCATCCTCCCGCCCACAGGCCTCCAAGGCTTCCTGATCTTCCACTCGTTCGGCGGCGGCACTGGCTCCGGCTTCACCTCCCTGCTGATGGAGAGGCTCTCGGTCGACTACGGCAAGAAGAGCAAGCTGGAGTTCGCCATCTACCCCGCGCCTCAGGTAAGGTTCGGGGAGAGGGAGGGGATAGGGGGATAGGGGCGGGATAGGGGAACGTCGGGGTAATAGGGGGATGGGAGGGAGGGAGGTAAGGATAGAGGGGGAAGGAGGGGAAAGGGTATAGGTGATGGAGAGGTCAATTTCGGCAAGCTGGACATTGCCATTTATCCCACCACTCAGGTAAGGTGGGGAAGGTGGGAGGGGATAGGGGTGGGAAGGGGAGGGGTGGTGGGATGGAGGAGTGGGGAGGTTGGTGGGAGGAGAGGGGAGGGGAGGTGGGAAGGAAGGTGGGAAGGGAAGGGTGGTGGGAGGGGAGGGGAGGGGAGGGGAGGGGAGGGGAGGGGAGGGAGGGAGGGAGGGTAGGGTAGGGAAGGGAGGGAGGGAGGGTTAGAGGGGACTGAGTATAGGTAGAGGGGCAGACGAAGTGGACACCATTATAATGATTTTACCTGGAAATACAAAATCTTTCCCCTGTCGAATTTGGGTCTAGGAACAAGTGTACAAAAATAATAAAAATAGAACACAAATTAATTCGGGGAAAATTAACGCGGGAGGAACACGCCAATATTCATTTTTAGGTCACGCAATCAATATCATTTTTTTTTTTTTTTTGTCGGTGGTATGTATTTAAGTTTTGAGTTTTGCATTCGCTCCGAAGGCAGGGTAAGGGGAAGTCTTTACGCTAAAAATAAAACGAAATCAATTCTAATTCTGCTGTAATTTGCCGTAAGAGTTCTAAAGTGTGGATATTTTTCACGAGATTTTGTTTTACCTCGTTTCCTATTTTTTTATTGTTCTTTCGTTCTCTCTCTCCTTTCGTAATATATTAGCATATTTCTTCCTCCTTCCCTCTCACACGTTTAAACTTGTTAATCGCTCTCGTGATTTGTTTACGAGACAAAACCTCATGTCATACAAATTCACAATTTGCCATACACATTTGACCTTATCAGGCTCTCGCTTCCTCACTCTTCCTTCAATCTCTCTGTCTCTCTCCCTCACTTATCGACCAACCTCTCCGTCTCTCTTCCTAACTTGACATTTTTTTCTCTCTCCTTCACTCCCTCGAGCAATCTCTCCGCCTCTCTCCCTCACATGGCTAATGTTCTCCCTCCCTCCCTTTTCACCCAGGTCGCCACCGCTGTTGTGGAGCCCTACAACTCCATCCTGACGACCCACACCACCCTGGAGCACTCCGACTGCGCCTTCATGGTCGACAACGAAGCCATCTACGACATCTGCCGCAGGAACTTGGACATCGAACGCCCCACCTACACTAATCTGAACCGACTGATTGGTCAGATCGTGTCATCAATCACCGCTTCTCTCAGGTGGCGAGTCTGGTCGGAATGTTCCGTTTTCTATCTCCTTTCTTCCCACTTTCCATCTCTTTTCTTCCCGTTTTTTTTAAAGTACAGTGTCTCCATTTTTTTTTTCGTGCACTATATCTTCGTTTTCTGTTTGTTTTTTCATTAGTTTATATATGTGTTTATATAGTTCCGTGTCCTTGTTCTTTTTTCCTTCTTGTTTTTTTTAAGTGTATGTATTTACCTCCTTTATTCCATCTCCATTCCTTCCTTCTATATTTCTCTTTCATCTCCTTCTCCATTATGTTTACTATTTTCAAGGTTTACCATTTTTATTTTGCTAGGAATGATAATATAAATGGAATCTCAATAAATAAGTCAGAATTGCGCATTGCCTTTTGCCTTTTTGAGTTCGCTTTGCTTCATAGATAAAAAAAAAAAAAAGGTAATGATTATTCAAAAGAATTCTGCGGAGAGGAACTCCGTTTCTTTAAAGGCAAAAAGAACTACAATAGATGATTCATTGCAACACACACACACTCGAATCACACACACACACACACACACACACACACACACACACACACACACACACACACACACATTCACTTCCACTACACACACAACACACATATTCCCGCTTCTTACATGCCTGCCCCTCACGTAGGTTCGACGGCGCCCTTAACGTGGACCTGACAGAGTTCCAGACCAACCTGGTGCCCTACCCCAGGATCCACTTCCCCCTGGTCACCTACGCCCCCGTCATCTCCGCCGAAAAGGCTTACCACGAGCAGCTCTCCGTCGCCGAGATCACCAACGCTTGCTTCGAGCCTGCTAACCAGGTGAGGAAGGGGGAGGGGTGGAGAGGATGGGTAGGGGGAGGGAGAGAGGGTGGAGAGGGTGGGGTGGAACTGGTGAGGGAGGGGTAGGGTTGATGAGAGGTTGTGTGTTAAAGGGAAGTGGAATCGAAATTTGGAGTAAGTGTTTGAGAATCATTTTCCATTCGTACAGGAGCTTTAAACTATATATATTTCAATATAACGTATCCTTCCCGTAGATAGAAAGATAATCTCGCCTGTTCTCTCTAACAGACTAATCATTTTACGTCCTTCCTCTAGAACAAAACATCCTTCTCCTCCTGGCAAAAAAGAAAAAAAGAAAAGAAAAAGAAAAGGAAAAAAGAAAAGAAAAGAAAGATAACAGAAAGAAAATAGAGAAAATCAACAGAACAAAAACATCACTTCCTTCTCTCCCACAGATGGTGAAATGCGACCCACGTCACGGCAAGTACATGGCCTGTTGTCTCCTGTACCGAGGTGATGTTGTACCCAAGGACGTGAACGCTGCCATTGCCGCCATCAAGACCAAGAGGACCATCCAGTTTGTGGATTGGTGCCCTACAGGTTTCAAGGTGTGTGGGATTGGCGTTCATTTAACTTTTTAATTTGTTATAAGGAAGGTGGTTTGTATGTGTATATAA
This sequence comes from Penaeus chinensis, assembly GCF_019202785.1. Lineage (NCBI taxonomy): Eukaryota > Metazoa > Arthropoda > Malacostraca > Decapoda > Penaeidae > Penaeus > Penaeus chinensis. Next base: position 4,682,176 of record NC_061837.1, read on the forward strand.
TGAATTCCTATTATAATAATGAACTGTATATCAAATGAATTACAAATATGACAATGAAGTGTTTGTCTAAGGAAGTATTAATGATTTAAAACAATATGTAAAAATATTTTAGTTAGAGCTCTATTCTCTATAGTACGCGTTTTCTTTGATTAGTCCACCGGAGTTCTCAGGGGGACTACTTTATATTAGCTAACCCTTTTCTCCTGCACTTCAAAATCAAAAAATCAAACACAACGAGAAATTAATTCCCTTTTAATCCGAACTCTACATACTTCAGCATTCTAATTAATCCTCATTTTCCAGGTGGGCATCAACTACCAGCCTCCTACAGTGGTGCCCGGCGGTGACCTGGCAAAGGTAGCTCGTGCCGTGTGTATGCTGTCCAACACCACCGCCATCGCTGAGGCCTGGGCACGTCTCGACCACAAGTTCGACCTTATGTATGCCAAGAGGGCTTTCGTGCACTGGTGAGTGTAGGAGTATGTTTTACCTAAATAATGATAGGGATAGCAATGGTGAGAAAGGAAAAAAGGAAAAGAAATAAAGAAGTGATGATAAAATAGGAATGAAAAGACGAAGGTAAATAAAGTTAAGGAATAAGTGTAAAGTAGGATGAGAATTGAGAAAGACAGGAAGGTAAGAACGATAAAATAGATTAGGGCAAATGAGTAGGAGGAATAGCAGGTAAGAAAAGGGAACAGGGTGCACACTGCAATATAACCATTTGCATCTGATTTGCTGAATACTATGCTCAAGCCAGCTCCAAGAAACAGTCTCACCTTAAGTCACCATTTCTAAACCATTCTTTAGAAATGATAATAATTTCTAAACACAAATCACTAACAACATCACTCTCCCGAAACCAACCATTCCTAAGGACTATTCTCTCTTAAAGTCACTTTTCCTAATCCAATCATTTAAGTAATAATGATAATGATGATGATGACAATAATAGTAATAATAATAATAATAAAAATAATAATGATAATAATAATAATAATAATGATAATAATAATGATGATGATGATTATGATGTTGATGACAATAATAATAATAATTTGTTAAATACAAACTCTCACACCACTCTTCCCAAACCGGCCATTTTTAAACCCCAATGTCCCCCAGGTACGTGGGCGAGGGCATGGAGGAGGGCGAGTTCTCCGAGGCCCGTGAGGACTTGGCCGCGCTCGAGAAGGACTACGAAGAGGTCGGCCTCGACTCCGCTGAGGGCGAGGGCGAAGAGGAAGAAGGCCAGGAGTATTAAAAATAA
>NC_061837.1:4715945-4728445 GCF_019202785.1 Penaeus chinensis
GGAGCGAGTGAGCGGCGCGCGACGGTGGAGGCGAGGCAGAGGAAGGGAAAGCTGGAAGTGGTGTCTTTAATTGTCAGCTCCTTCGATAGCTCAGTTGGTAGAGCGGTGGACTGTAGTTGGTTGAGAAGCAGACATCCATAGGTCACTGGTTCAAATCCGGTTCGAAGGATATCTTTTGTGGTTTGGAAAGCTCAGAGGGGATTCCATACAAACGTAATTTAGAGATGTGATTATTTTCATCAATAACTTTTTTCATATATATTATATGTATATATAGGTATGCATATTTACATATACATATATATGTATGTATATATATAAATATATATATGCACATATGTGTGTGTGTGTGTGTATGTGTGATTCAGAAATAACATTTCAACAGACGATATTCACTATCATTTTGGTAATGAACAGTAGAATAATACTAGTAGTTATGACATGAATAAGCTGATATCGGAATAGGACAAGATAGGGTAAGATGCACCCTTAGGGATAATCGCCTCCTGTTTTTGTTTACCCAATTTCTTGTCATTGCCAACGTTCTGCAATTTTAGAGGAGTAGAGGAAGCAGGATTTAATAACCTATTGACTGTAACACCTTCGATAGCTCAGTTGGTAGAGCGGTGGACTGTAGTTGGTTGTGAAGCAGACATCCATAGGTCACTGGTTCGAATCCGGTTCGAAGGATAATTCTATCTGTTTATTTGTTGATATTCCCCTTTGGCCTCTATCTCTTTTCCCCTTCCTCCCTTCCTCCCCCCTCTCTCTCTTCCTCTTCGCCTCTCTGTTTTCTCTCTTTCTCTTTCTGCTTCGTCTGTCTGGCTATCTCTCTCCCTTTCCCCTCCCTTCCTTCCTTCACCTCTCTCTCTCCCTCTTCCTCTCTCTCCCTCTCCCCCTCTTTTTCTCTCCCCATCCCTCCCTTCCTCCTCCTCTCTTTCCCCATCTCCCTCTCTCTTTTCCTCTCCTCCCTCTCCCACTTTCTCTCTCTCATACCTGTTTATCTTTTTTCTTCTCTTTTTTCTCTGTTTCTCTCACTATTTCTCTACACGGGTACTACAAAATAAATACAAAATAATTATACCAGAATGAATCATTAATTGATAACAGTTATCAGAAGTGGCAGCGGTGCCCTCCTAAACTGAAGTCCCAAATCTAAAATCCCGGGCATGAAACCGTCGCTGTTGGGAGCGAGTGAGCGGCGCGCGACGGTGAAGGCGAGGCAGAGGAAGGGAAAGCTGGAAGTGGTGCCTATAATAAGTAGCTCCTTCGATAGCTCAGTTGGTAGAGCGGTGGACTGTAGTTGGTTGAGAAGCAGACATCCATAGGTCACTGGTTCGAATCCGGTTCGAAGGATAATTTTACTTGTTTATTTGTTGATATCCCCCCCTATCCCCCCCCCTATCTCTCTCTCTTCCTTTCACTCCCCCTTCTTTCTCCCTCCATCACAAACAAACACATACCTACACATACACGAATATGTGTATATATATATATATATATATATATATATATATATATATATATATATATAAATTCACAGGACACATATGCACACGCATTCAGAATATACGTGCATTTCCATTTAAAAAACTTTTAAATTTGTAATTTTATACGAGAGAATGCAGTGGAGCCAAATTCACAGAACAGAATACGTCGTGGCAAAGGTAAAAAAAAGAAAAGAAAAATAGATAAAATTAGAAAGACAAAGAAATTTTAAAAAAGGCATTGGCAGAAGAAAACGAAATGGTGACGTATCAAATAAAACTGTAGATTTCCTTTCGGAATGGACTCAGCTTCAGAATAGGAACAAGTATCGCTCGAAATATACGAATTATTGTTTCCATTACTGCAGTGGCTGCTTTTCATTTCATCTTCATGGCATGTTAGAGTTCTTGTGTTTTTCTCTCTAATATTATGTATATTGATTAAAATATAAATCAGTGCTGAATATAAGTGAAAATTACTTTTTTTTTTTTCGCGACACGTTCTATTTATTGCTCCTCTGAATGACTATAGAGAGGCGAGGCAGAGTAAGAGAAAGCTGGAAGTAGTGTCTATAGTTGTCAGTTCCTTCGATAGCTCAGTTGGTAGAGCGGTGGACTGTAGTTGGTTGAGAAACAGACATCCATAGGTCACTGGTTCGAAGGATAATTTTATCTATTTATTTGTTGATATCCCCCTTTGGCCTCTCTCTCTTTTCCCCTCCCTCCCCCCCCCCCCCCCTCTTTCTTCCTCTTCGTCTCTCTTTTCTTTCTCTCTTTTTCTGCCTCGTCTGTCTGGCTATTTCTCTCTCTTTCCCCTCCCTTCCTTCCTCCACCTCTGCATCTCCCTCTCCCCCTCTCTCTTTCCCCCATCCCTCCCTTCCCCCCTCTCTTTCCCCCTCTCCCTCTCTCTTTTCCTCTCCTCTTCTCCCACTTTCTCTCTCTCATACCTGTTTATCTTTTTTCTTCTCTTTTTTTCTCTCTTTCTCTCATTATTTCTCTACCAGGTACTACGAAATAAATACAAAATATTTATAGCAGAATGAATTATTAATTGATAACAGTTATCAGAAGTGGCAGCCGTGCCCTCCTGAACTGAAGTCCCAAATCTAAAACCGTCGCCGTTGGAAGCGAGTGAGCGGCGCGCGACGGTGGAGGCGAGGCAGAGGAAGGGAAAGCTGGAAGTGGTGCTTATAATAAGTAGCTCCTTCGATAGCTCAGTTGGTAGAGCGGTGGACTGTAGTTGGTTGAGAAACAGACATCCATAGGTCACTGGTTCGAATCCGGTTCGAAGGATATTTTTATCTGTTTATTTGTTGCAGCTTTGCAGCACATGCAGCTTTTCCTTCCTCTGTTATCTAAAGGACAGTTTCACCATCATTTTTTTTTTTTTTTTTTTTATGAAAAAGAAAATCAGTAACCAGTCAAAGCAAAACAGCAACATGATCACGATTATGCAAAATAGTTCATGTATAAAGCTCAGATGTTTGATCATGTAACTATTCCCAAGTAATTAATGTAAATTACTGTATACATTTCACAAACATGACTTCTATCTTTAATGAAAGTGTAAATAATAGAAATAGTTGTATAGACAACATAAATGATTATGAAAATAACATAATTCCGACATGAAACCGTCGCCGTTGGGAGCGAATGAGCGTCGCGCGACGGTGGAGGCAAGGCAGAGGAAGGGAAAGCTGGAAGTGGTGCTTGTAATAAGCAGCCCCTTCGATAGCTCAGTTGGTAGAGCGGTGGACTGTAGTTGGTTGAGAAGCAGACATCCATAGGTCACTGGTTCAAATCCGGTTCGAAGGATATTTTTTGTGGTTTGGAAGGCTCAGAGGGGATTCCATACAAACGTAATTTAGAGATGTGATTATTTTCATCAATACCTTTTTTCATATATATTATATGTATATATATGTATGTATATTTACATATATACGTACATAATATATATGTGTATATATATATATATATATATATATATATATATATATGGACATATGTGTGTGCGTGTATGTGTGATTCAGAAGTAACTGTGACATTTCAACAGACGATATTCACTATCATTTTAATAATAAACAGTAGAATAATACTAGTAGTTATGACATTAATAAGCTGATATCGGCATAGGACAAGATAGGGATAATCGCCTCCCGTTTTTTTTTTACCCAATTTCTTGTCATTGCCAACGTTCAGCAATTTTAGAAACTTCAACAAAAGACACAGGTGCTGGCTGGTACAGATTTTTTTTTCTTGATTTTTCATAAGGTCACTGGATTTGGTGATATCTGTTTAAAAACCATATAACACTTGGTAATATCTCAAATATGACACTAGTTCTCTTCCTCTGGTGTGAGAAGCATAAAATAGAGCTCCCATTATGTATCTTGTGAATTTGAATGCTGCATGCTATCATGGGTTAAAAGACGAGGGGGCGGAGGAGGACGAAGGTAAAGGAAGAAGGTGGAGTAGTGGGAGGGGGTAGGAGGAATGGGAAGGACGTGGTCGAGAAAGTAGGATTTAATAACCTTTAAATTGTAACACCTTCGATAGCTCAGTTGGTAGAGCGGTGGACTGTAGTTGGTTGTGAAGCAGACATCCATAGGTCACTGGTTCGAATCCGGTTCGAAGGATAATTTTATCTGTTTATTTGTTGATATCCCCCTTAGGCCTCTATCTCTTTTCCCTTTCCTCTCTCCCCCCCCCCCCCCTCTCTCTCTCTTCCTCTTCGCCTCTCTTTTTTCTCTCTCTCTCTTTCTGCCTCTTTCTGTCTGGCTATCTCTTTCTCTTTCCCCTCCCTTCCTTATTTCACTTCTCTCTCCCTCTCCCCCTCTTTCTCTCCCTCATCCCTCCCTTCCTCCTCCTCTCTTCCCCCCTCTCCCTCTCTCTTTCCCTCTCCTCCCTCTCCCACTTTCTCTCTCTCATACCTGTTTATCTTTTTTCTTCTCTTTTTTCTCTCTTTCTCTCACTATTTCTCTACACGGGTACTACGAAATAAATACAAAATAATTATAGCAGAATTAATTATTAATTGATAACAGTTATCAGAAGTGGCAGCGGTGCCCTCCTAAACTGAAGTCCCAAATCTAAAATTCCGGGCATGAAACCGTCGCCGTTGGGAGCGAGTGAGTGGCGCGCGACGGTGGAGGCGAGGCAGAGGAAAGGAAAGCTGGAAGTGGTGCTTATAATAAGCAGTACCTTCGATAGCTCAGTTGGTAGAGCGGTGGACTGTAGTTGGTTGAGAAGCAGACATCCATAGGTCACTGGTTCGAATCCGGTTCGAAGGATAATTTTACTTGTATATTTGTTGATATCCCCCCCTCTCTCTCTCTCTTCCTTTCACTCCTCCTTCTTTCTCCCTCAATCACAAACAAACACATACATACACATACACGAATGTGTATATATATATAAATTCACAGGACACATATGCACACTCATTCAGAATATAAGTGCATTTCCATTTAAAAGACTTTACATTTGTAATTTTATACGAGAAAATACACACCAAGGAGTATTCTGTTGCCAGTTTGTGAATTTCTGCAGTGGAGCCAAATTCACCGAACAGAATACGTCGCGGCAAAGGTAAAAAAAAGAGGAAGAAAAATAGATAAAATTAGAAAGACAAAGAAATTTTAAAAAAGGCATTGGCAGAAGAAAACGAAATGGTGACGTATCAAATAAAACTGTAGATTTCCTTTCGGAATGGACTCAGCTTCTGAATAGGAACAAGTATCGCTCGAAATATACGAATTATTGCTTCCATTACTGCAGTGGCTGCTTTTCATTTCATCTTCGTGGGCATGTTAGAGTTCTTGTGTTTTTTTCTCCTTAATATTATGAATATTTATTTAAATATAAATTAGTGCTGAATATAAGTGAAAATTGCATTTTTTTTTTCTTTTTTTTCGCGACACGTTCTATTTATTGCTCCTCTGAATGACTATAGAGAGGCGAGGCAAAGTAAGAAAAAGCTGGAAGTGGTGTCTATAGTTGTCAGTTCCTTCGATAGCTCAGTTGGTAGAGCGGTGGACTGTAGTTGGTTGAGAAGCAGACATCCATAGGTCACTGGTTCGAAGGATAATTTTATCTGTTTATTTGTTAATATCCCCGTTGGTTTCTCTCTCTTTTCCCCTCCCCCCTTCCTACCCCCCCTCACTCTCTTCCTCTTCGCCTCTCTTTTCTCTCTCTCTCTCTTTCTGCCTCGTCTGTCTGGCTATCTCTCTCTCTTTCCCCTCCCTTCCTTCCTCCACCTCTCTCTCTCCCTCGTCCTCTCTCTCCCTCTCCCCCTCTCTCTTTCCCCCATCCCTCCCTTCCTCCCCCTCTCTTTCCCCATCTCCCTCTCTCTTTTCCTCTCCTCCCTCTCCCACTTTCTTTCTCTCATACCTGTTTATTCTTCTTCTTTTTTCCTCTCTTTCTCTTATTATTTCTTTACACGGGTACTACGAAATAAATACAAAATAATTATACCAGAATTAATTATTAATTGATAACAGTTATCAGAAGTGGCAGCCGTACCCTCCTGAACTGAAGTCCAAAATCTAAAATCCCGGGCATGAAACCGTCGCCGTTGGGAGCGAGTGAGCGGCGCGCGACGGTGAAGGCGAGGCAGAGGAAGGGAAAGCTGGAAGTGGTGCCTATAATAAGTAGCATCTTCGATAGCTCAGTTGGTAGAGCGGTGGACTGTAGTTGGTTGAGAAGCAGACATCCATAGGTCACTGGTTCGAATCCGGTTCGAAGGATAATTTTACTTGTATATTTGTTGATACCCCCCCCTCTCTCTCTCTTCTTTTCACTCCCCCTTCTTTCTCCCTCCCGCACAAACAAACACGTGCAGACACATACACGAATGTGTATATATATATATATATATATATATATATATATATATATATATATATATAATCACAGGACACATAAGCACACACATTCAGATTATAAATGCATTTCCATTTAAAAGACTTTACATTTGTAATTTTATACGAGAAAATATACACCAAGGAGTATTCTGTTGCCAGTTTGTGAATTTCTGCAGTGGAGCCAAATTCATAGAACAGAATACGTCGTGGCAAAGGCAAAACAAAAATAAAAATAAAAGAAAAATAGATAAAATGAGAAAGAGAGAAATTAAAAAAAAGGCATTGGCAGAAGAAAACGAAATGGTGACGTATCAAATAAAACTGTAGATTTCCTTTCGGAATGGACTCAGCTTCAGAATAGGAACAAGTATCGCTCGAAATATACGAATTATTGCTTCCATTACTGCAGTGGCTGCTTTTCATTTCATCTTCGTGGGCATGTTAGAGTTCTTGTGTTTTTCTCTCTAATATTATGTATATTAATTAAAATATAAATTAGTGCTGAATATAAGTGAAAATTGCATTTTTTTTTTTTTTTTTCGCGACACGTTCTATTTAGTGCTCCTCTGACTGGCTATAGAGAGGCGAAGCAGAGTAAGAAAAAGCTGGAAGTGGTGTCTATAGTTGTCAGTTCCTTCGATAGCTCAGTTGGTAACGCGGTGGACTGTAGTTGGTTGAGAAACAGACATCCACAGGTCACTGGTTCGAAGGATAATTTCATCTGTTTATTTGTTGATATCCCCCTTTGGCCCCTCTCTCTTTCCCCCTCCCTCCCTCCCCCCCCTCTTTCTTCCTCTTCGCCTCTCTTTTCTCTCTCTCTCTTTCTGCCTCGTCTGTCTGGCTATCTCTTTCTCTTTCCCCTCCCTTCCTTCCACCACCTCTGCATCTCCCTCTCCCCCTCTCTCTTTCCCCCATCCCTCCCTTCCTCCCCCTCTCTTTCCCCCTCTTCCTCTCTCTTTTCCTCTCCTCCTCTCCCATTTTCTCTCTCTCATACCTGTTTATCTTTTTTCTTCTCTTTTTTTTTTCTCTTTCTCTCGCTATTTCTCCACCAGGTACTATGAAATAAATAAAAAATAATTATAGCAGAATGAAATATTAATTGATAACAGTTATCAGAAGTGGCAGCGGTGCCCTCCTAACCTGAAGTCCCAAATCTAAAATCCCGGGCATGAAACTGTCGCCGTTGGGAGCGAGTGAGCGGCGCGCGACGGTGGAGGCGAGGCAGAGGAAGGGAAAGCTGGAAGTGGTGCCTATAATAAGTAGCACCTTCGATAGCTCAGTTGGTAGAGCGGTGGACTGTAGTTGGTTGAGAAGCAGACATCCATAGGTCACTGGTTCAAATCCGGTTCGAAGGATATTTTTATCTGTTTATTTGTTGCAGCTTTGCAGCACATGCAGCTTTTCCTTCCTCTGTTATTTAAAGGACAGTTTCACCATCTTTTTTTTTGTTTTCATGAAAAAGAAAATCAGTAACCAGTCAAAGCAAAACAGCAACATGATCACGATTATGCAAAATAGTTCATGTATAAAGCTCAGATGTTTGATCATGTAACTAGTCCCAAGTAATTAATGTAAATTATACATTTCACAAACATGACTTCTATCCTTAATGAAAGTGTAAATAATAGAAATAGTTGTATAGACAACATAAATGATTATGAAAATAACATAATTCCGACATGCAACCGTCGCCGTTGGGAGCGAGTGAGCGGCGCGCGACGGTGGAGGCAAGGCAGAGGAAGGGAAAGCTGGAAGTGGTGCTTATAATAAGTAGCTCCTTCGATAGCTCAGTTGGTAGAGCGGTGGACTGTAGTTGGTTGAGAAGCAGACATCCATAGGTCACTGGTTCGAATCCGGTTCGAAGGATATTTTTTTGTGGTTCGGAAGGCTCAGAGGGGATTCCATACAAACGTAATTTAGATATGTAATTATTTTCATCAATACCTTTTTTCATATATATTATATGTATATATATGTATGTATATTTACATATATACGTACATAATATATATGTGTGTATATATATATATATATATATATATATATATATGGACATATGTGTGTGCGTGTATGTGTGATTCAGAAGTAACTGTGACATTTCAACAGACGATATTCACTATCATTTTAATAATAAACAGTAGAATAATACTAGTAGTTATGACATTAATAAGCTGATATCGGCATAGGACAAGATAGGGATAATCGCCTCCCGTTTTTTTTTTAACCCAATTTCTTGTCATTGCCAACGTTCTGCAATTTTAGAAACTTCAACAAAAGACACGGGTGCTGGCTGGTACAGATTTTTTTTTCTTGATTTTTCATAAGGTCACTGGATTTGGTGATATCTGTTTAAAAACCATATAACACTTGGTAATATCTCAAATATGACACTAGTTCTCTTCCTCTGGTGTGAGAAGCATATAACAGAGCTCCCATTATGTATCTTGTGACTTTGAATGCTGTATGCTATCATGGGTTAAAAGACGAGGGGGCGGAGGAGGACGAAGGTAAAGGAAGAAGGTGGAGTAGTGGGAGGGGGTAGGAGGAATGGGAAGGACGTGGTCGAGGAAGTAGGATTTAATAACCTTTTATCTGTAACACCTTCGATAGCTCAGTTGGTAGAGCGGTGGACTGTAGTTGGTTGTGAAGCAGACATCCATAGGTCACTGGTTCGAATCCGGTTCGAAGGATAATTTTATCTGTTTATTTGTTGATATCCCCCTTAGGCCTCTATCTCTTTTCCCCTTCCTCCCTTCCTCTCCCTTCTCTCTCTCTTCCTCTTCGCCTCTCTTTTTTTTCTCTCTCTCTCTTTCTGCCTCGTCTGTCTGGCTATCTCTTTCTCTTTCCCCTCCCTTCCTTCCTTCACCTCTCTCTCTCCCTCTTCCTCTCTCTCCCTCTCCCCCTCTTTCTTTCCCCCATCCCTCCCTTCCCCCCCTCTCTTTCCCCATCTCCTCTCTCTTTTCCTCTCCTCCCTCTCCCACTTTCTCTCTCTCATACCTGTTTATCTTTTTTCTTCTCTTTTTTCTCTCTTTCTCTCACTATTTCTCTACACGGTTACTACGAAATAAATACAAAATAATTATAGCAGAATGATTCATTATTTGATAACAGTTATCAGAAGTGGCAGCGGTGCCCTCCTAAACTGAAGTCCCAAATCTAAAATCCCGGGCATGGAACCGTCGCCGTTGGGAGCGAGTGAGCGGCGCGCGACGGTGGAGGCGAGGCAGAGGAAGGGAAAGCTGCAAGTGGTGCCTATAATAAGTAGCACCTTCGATAGCTCAGTTGGTAGAGCGGTGGACTGTAGTTGGTTGTGAAGCAGACATCCATAGGTCACTGGTTCGAATCCGGTTCGAAGGATAATTTTATAAGAACATTTATGAATGGGTCTGGATATCTTTACAATTCAAGAGATTTATTTGACTGGTTTCGATTTCCATATGTTTGCCTGACGCAGATATAATCGAAACCGGTCAAATACATCTCTTGTATTGCGAAGATATTCATTCTCATTCATACCTTTTCTATATTTATTGCAATGTATACGGCTCACAATTTCATATATTTATTTGCTTTTTGTTTTCTCTCTCTCTTTCTTTTTCTCTTTCTCCCTCTCTGTTTCTGTTTCTTCCTCTTTCTCCTTTTCTATTTCTCTGTTTCTTCCTCTGTCTCCCTCTCTCTGCCTCTGTTTCTCCCCCCTTCTCTCTCAACTCTCTCACTTCCCTTTCTCTTTATCGGTAATTCTCTAACCCACAACTCTCACTCCCTTTCGCCACACGCTTACGCACACACACACACACACACACACACACACACACACACTCACACTCACACACATACACGCACACACACACACACACACACACACACACACACACACACACACACACACACTCACACACACACACACACACACACACACACACACACACACACACACACTCACACTCACACACATACACGCACACACACACACACACACACACACACACACACACACTCACACACACACACACACACTCACACACACACACACACACACACACACACACACTCACACACACACACACACACACACACACACACACACACACACACACACACACACACACACACACACACTCACACACACACACACACACACACACACACACACACTCACACACATACACGGACAGACATTCAGTAATTCCATTAAAAGATTCTTAACTTACATTTGTAATTCAATGCGAGAGAATTATGCAGCGCTCCTGTTACCAGTTCGTGATTTTTTTTTTTTTTTTTTTTTTTTTTTTTTTGGCTGTGGCGACAAGTTGACTGAACGGAATTCGTTGTGGCAAAGAAAAGGAAGAAGAAAATAAAAGACATATTTGCAGAGGAAGACTTAAAAGTTGAATCTCTTTAGATGGTAAAATCGGAATGGATTAATGGAAATTAGAATTATTCCACTTCCACTTTTGCTGTGACTGTTTTTTTTTTCTTCTTCTTCTTCTTCTTCTTGGTGCGCATGTTAGTATTCTTGTGTTTCTGTGCAAATTAAAATATATTAATGAAAAAATGGGAAGCCTTATTGAAAATAAGTAAACATTTAACTTCGCTTACATATTTTCCATTGCAGTTTTATACGCTGTATTTTTTCTTTCTTTTTGCGCGGCACGTTCTATCTATTATCATTCCTCTGATTGGCTGTCGAATTTGACGTCATAGTTTTGGGCTCCTCTGATTGGCTGTAGCGTTTGACATCATAGTTTTGGGCTCCTCTGATTGGCTACTTGATACTGCGTCATCTGATATTTATAAACAGACACGTGGGTTGGCGCGTACGTGTGTTTACAATTGTTGAAGCAGTCTATTTATAAATGTTTCTACACGTTTGTCTAACTGTTTACTGACGCCTATGATGCTTCTTATCTTAACTTTAATTACGAACCAGTCATGTGCGAATTTAATTAAAGGAGACAGGATGAGAGAATGTAAATCCAATTTCATTAATTTCAATGAGAATGATAACTGAAAAAATTACCTTCGCTTCAGAAATCAGAACTGTAATCTCCGTTATAATGAATTATCAGAATTCATTTAACAATGAATTACTAATAACAAGACATTATCTCTCGATTTTCACATCACTTTTCATTTTTGATTTCCGAAAAATGATTTACTCTTCTGACGACGACGATGATGATGATAAAGATGAAGATGATGATGATGATGATGATGATGATGATGATGATGGTTATATTGAATATATTGATAGTATTAATAATAACAAACAGCTTGAAGATGGTAATAACAGCAATATGAAACAGATAGAAAAACAGTGATATTAATAATCCCCTCTAATTGGCGTACTGACGTAAACAAACAATTTAATATATCAATAACAACTTGTATATTAGCTAAGGAGTTTTGTAGACAGGCAGGTATATGGGTATATATAGAGATATAGGGCCAGACTGACAGATAATTGTATATACATATAAACTGTGATGCAGCCCAATAAGAAGGAGGAAGAGAGATAGATAGATTAATATAAAGACAGACAGATAGAGAAATTTGATAAAGTCTATTTACAGAAGAGCGTACATTCCCTGCAAAAAGCCAGGGTAAGATGCCAAAACATCTATCCAAACTATTTATGTAGAGGCTATCCATGAAATAGTTCTACGTGTCTGTGTTACTGCGCTTTATTCACATAACATCCGGTTGGTAAAAATAAAAAAAAAATAAAAAAATCATATCAAAGACAAGAACACTGTCTACAATGAAAATAATACAATCATTAAGTGCTACTTCATCGATATAATATATATATATATATATATATATATATATATATATAATTTGCTTGTTATATTTCCATAATGTCATATGGTACAGTGAGTGAGAGAGATAAGGGGGGGGGGGGGGGTGGAGGAAAAATTAACAAATAAAATTATCCTTCGAACCGGATTCGAACCAGTGACCTATGGATGTCTGATTCGCAACCAACTACAGTCCACCGCTCTACCAACTGAGCTATCGAAGGAGTTAACATGAATAGCCATCATTTCCAGCTTTCCCTTCCTCTGCCTCGCCTCCACCGTCGCGCGCCGCTCACTCGCTCCCAACAGCGACGGCTTCATGGCCGGAATTTTAGATTTGGGACTTG
>NC_061837.1:4733445-4758445 GCF_019202785.1 Penaeus chinensis
GTTTGTGAAATGTATACGGTAATTTACATTAATTACTTGGAACTAGTTATACGATCAATCATCTGAGCTTCATATTACCACTATTCTGCATAATCGTGATCATAATTATAGCTGTTTTACTTTGACTGGTTACTGATTTTCTTTTTCATTTTTATAAAAAAAAAAAAAAAAAAAAAAAAAAAAAAACTGATGGTGAAACTCTCCTTTAGATAGCAGAGGAAGGGAAAAGAGGAGGTGGTGCTCATAATAAGCAGCACCTTCGATAGCTCAGTTGGTAGAGCGGTGGACTGTAGTTGGTTGAGAAGCAGACATCCATAGGTCACTGGTTCGAATCCGGTTCGAAGGATATTTTTATCATTTATTAAGTTTTTCACACTCTCTCATTCTCTCCTTCTTTCTCTTTCTGTCTTGCAGACACACTCAAGCACACTATCTGTTTTAAAATAACCATTACGAAGTATATTAAAGATCCTGGCCTGGAAACCGTCGCCTGTGGAAGCGAGTGAGCGGCTTGCGACAGTGGAGACGAGACAGAGGAAGGAAAAGTTGGAAGTGGTGCTTGTAAATTATAGCTCCTTCGATAGCTCAGTTGGTAGAGCGGTGGACTGTAGTTGGTTATAAAGCAGACATCCATAGGTCACTGGTTCGAATCCGGTTCGAAGGATATTTTTCAACTTCGGCCTCCTCTCTCATGCACACACATTCTCTCTCTCTCTCTCTCTCTCTCTCTCTCTCTCTCTCTCTCTCTCTCTATATATATATATATATATATATATACAGATATGGGTGTGTGCATATATATAGATAGATATTGGTACTTATATCTATTTTTGTATTTGTGTGTATGTGTGAATGCATATATATATATATATATATATATATATATATATATATATATACAATAAATATATGTATGTATATATATAAATATATGTATATTTACTTATATACATATATCTATGAACATAACACACACACAGTAACGTGTACACTAAGTTGAAAAGGCTGTTTTCCTTTTCCTTTATACATATATATACGTATATATACATATTTATACTCATATATACATTTATATGTGTGTGTGTGTGTGCGTATGTATAGTGTACAGCGTTTAACTTCGATAAATGATTATAATACCGAAAATGGTGATAATGATAATAATAATAATAATAATGATAGTCAAAGTCAAAACATTTTATACCATTAATTACAATGATTCTTCTTTTTACATAGATTGTGGCATCAAACAGTAATACAAATACGTAGAAACAATAGCAAATACATTGGTAGGGGAGATACGATGGTCGTTAGAAATAGAGTAACATGGTTTGGCTTTGCATGTAAATGTTTTATGTCATTGACAATTGAAGAGATTCTCCTTTAATTTCTTTGTGAAAGTAATCAGGTTGAAGATATTTTTAATATTTTGCGGTAAGTTGTTCCAGATCTCGGTCCAGATCTCAGTCCTCGGATTTGCATTTGCCTTGACTTTGTTTCCGTGTAGGATCTTTTGACATGCAGAGAGTTAATCAGTCTGGTTTGGATGCCTGGTTAATAGTAATAATGATGATGATGATGCTGGTTTACATAATTATGATAATTTAGAGAACAATGGTGATAATAATAATGATAACGATAAATATGATAATCATTATAATGATGATAAATATCATAATCATAATAATGATAACGATAAATATGATAATCATAATAATGCTGATAGATATGATAATCATAATAATGCTGATAAATATGATAATCATAATGATGCTGATAAATATGATAATCATAATAATGCTGATAAATATGATAATCATCATAATGCTGATAAATATGATAATCATAATAATGATGATAGATATGATAATCATAATAATGATGAAAAATATGATAATCATAATAATGATGAAAAATATGATAATCATAATAATGATGAAAAATATGATAATCATAATAATGATGAAAAATATAAAAATCATAATAATGATGAAAAATATGATAATCAAAATAATGATGAAAAATATGATAATCATAATAATGATGAAAAATATGATAATCATAATAATGATGAAAAATATAATAATCATAATAATGATGAAAAATATGATAATCATAATAATGATGAAAAATATGATAATCATAATAATGATGAAAAATATGATAATCATAATAATGATGAAAAATATGATAATCATAATAATGATGATAAATATGATAAGCATAATAATGATGATAAATATGATAAGCATAATAATGATGATAAATATGATAATCATAATAATGACGATGAATATAATAATCTTAATAATGATGATAAATATGATAATCATAATAATGATGATAAATATGATAATCATAATAATGATGAAAAATATGATAATCATAATAATGATGATAGATATGATAATCATAATAATGATGATAAATATGATAATCATAATAATGATGAAAAATATGATAATCATAATAATGATGATAGATATGATAATCATAATAATGATGATAGATATGATAAGCATAATAATAATGAAAAAATATGATAATCATAATAATAATGATAGATATGATAATCATAATAATGATGATAGATATGATAATCATAATAATGATGAAAAAATATGATAATCATAATAATACTGATAGATATGATAATCATAATAATGATGATAGATATGATAAGCATAATAATGATGATAAATATGATAATCATAATAATGATGATAAATATGATAATCATAATAGTGATGATAGATATGATAATTATAATAATGATGATAGATATGATAAGCATAATAATGATGATAAATATGATAATCATAATAATGATGATAAATATGATAATCATAATAGTGATGATAGATATGATAATCATAATAATGATGATAGATATGATAAGCATAATAATGATGATAAATATGATAAGCATAATAATGATGATAAATATGATCATGATAATGCCAGAGCACAACCCTTTTCGTCGCGCTCGGGCTCTGTTGGGGGGGGGGGGGGTAGTGGTTCGGGGGGGTAGGGAGGAGGAGGGAGGGAGACAGGAGAAAAGATTGAAGGAAGGAGCAGAGGAGGGGAGGCGGAAAAGGGGGGAAGGGGAATAAAAGGGAGAGAGAGATTATAAGAACCTTCATTGATATGTATACCTTCGATAGCTCAGTTGGTAGAGCGGTGGACTGTAGTTGGTTGAGAAGCAGACATCCATAGGTCACTGGTTCGAATCCGGTTCGAAGGACAGTTTCAAAAGTTTTAAAGTTTGGTTCTTTCTATGCCTTCCCCTCTATTCATTTCCTCCCTGTTCATACAAACGCACACACACACATATATGTATACTCGCACACAAACACACACACAAACAAACAAACAAACAAACAAACACACACACACACACACACACACACACACACACACACACACACACACACACACACACACACACACACACACACACACACACACACACACACACACACACACACACACACACACACACACACACACACACACACACACACACACATATATGTGTTTGTGTATCTATGTATATATATATGTATATATGTGTACAGAGTGTGTGTGTATGTGTGTGCGTGTGTATGTGTGTTTATATATGTGTATGTATATATTTATATATATATATATATGTACACACACACACACACACACACATGTGTATATGTGTGTATGTGTGTGTGCGAATGTGTATATGTATATATATATATAATATATATTCATATATGTATATATTTAAATGTGTGTTTGTATGTATACATATGTATACATAGTGTGTGTGTATGCGTGTGCGTGTGTAGTAAGTGTGATTATTTCCAGCGTCCCCGAGCACATTGCAATCAACTTTCAACAGGCGACGTATTGATCTGCAAATGACAGACACGTGCCCAGGAGGCGAATGTGAGAGAATTATATCAAATTTGTTAAATTGAGGGATTTATTTTAGTCTATTGGACTTTTTAAATAAACCCTCCTTTATGCTTTGCTCGTGTTCTCTATCTCCCTCATTTCATTCCTCTTTTATCTTTCCATTCTATTTCCTCTCTTTTCCTTTTTCCTTTTTCTTTATCTTCACCATTTTTTTCTTCCTCGACTTTTTTTACGTAATAGTTTTTATTTCACTTTCCTTTTCTCTTTTTGTTTCTTCGGTTTTCTCTTTTTCCTCCTCTTTCTTCTTCTTTCTCTTCCTTTTCTTCTTCTCTCCCGTCTTGTTTTACTTCATCTTTTATCCATCCCTCTTTTATTATATTTTCGTAGCTTGGAAACTGTAACTACAAATTGCCTTTAGTGTTGCCAAAGACCTTTGCAATAATGGAAAATATTCTGCAATCACTTTGAGAAGAAAAAATATATACAAGAGAGATATAAAGAAAATGAACAGGGAATTCACCAAGTAATCAATTCCTTAAGTAATTCATAACTTAAAGTGGCCTTATAGAAGCTAAAATATGCAACCCAATCTGTACCTTGCTAAATGCACCGCTAATAATGCATTCATGAGATTAAAGTCTATTCTCTAGTTGGGTCATCGGATCAGGAACAAACTCACGTAAGCCCATTCATTTACGTGAAACAGCCTGAAACTTGGTTGAGCAACTTCTTTGACACTGTGGACTAGTCAGATATCGTGGAACAATCTCTTTCTCTATATATATGTCCACACACATAAATACATTTGAATTTGTTGTTCATAGGGGTAAGATATGTCTCTATACTGATTTTAAAGTTGCATCTTCATTTTTCTTCGAGTCACCGATGCTATGATGAAAGCTGAATCATATGATTTGCTGGAAAAAAGTCTGATGAATGATGTGGTTTATCTGTTAGTCCTTGGGCAAAAAGTAAAGAGTAAAGAGCTTAACTTCTCTGTCTGAAAACCTTAACAATTTAATACTTGAAACAGTAGTGATACGTGATAGCATAAATCACGACTACACAGATAATACTGCGTTCTGTGCCCCTAAATGAAAAAGCAGAGGCAGAGGAAGGGAAAGCTGGAAATTATGTCATTTGATGTCAGCTCCTTCGATAGCTCAGTTGGTAGAGCGGTGGACTGTAGTTGGTTGTGAAGCAGACATTCATAGGTCACTGGCTCGAAGGACAATTTTGTCATAATGGTCACCACCAGTATTGTGCCTGTTGCACTGCTGAAATTGCATAATCGTGAACCAAATAGTAGACTTTGGGAAATGATAGCAATGGGATAGGGATTAATACAGCATTCATATGCCACATTAGTTATCTAACATTTCAAGGCAGGTCTGCTTTATTTACAATGGCTTAGGAAAAGGTGAAGGTGGAGAAGGTGGTGGTGACGAATGATGATAATGATAAACCAAGATAAAAGCTACTCCTGGCCACTTTTCACTCGATAGAACATCGACAGAACCAAACAAACCAAAAGGAATCGAACACAGCGAGCGTAGCTTAGCCACGTATCCCATAGTGTCGCTGGAGTAAAGTCATGGTGTGCTAACCAAAACAGACACGGAAGAATTGTAAAAATCAATGGACGAGGAAACTGCTTACGAAACGGATTTTTTTCTCAAACAATGATCGTTGCATTTGATGAATTTCCCTCAATTTCCCGCAATTATTTTTAAGAAATATGAGCCTGTTATTCTAGCTGTTATCTGAATTTACGTGATTGTATTTCTGTTATGTGTTATTATGTTATGAATGCACTATTAGCTGTGTATGTATGTGTTTACTGAATTTTCGTCAAAAGTATTCTTTTATTTGATCATAGTCGAAAGGGCGTTAGGGGACGCCACACCTCGGGAATTATTTCACACTGGTCAACCAGCCTGAAATAGTTATCTTGTCTCACTCCAAGCCACGCCCAATTAATGAACAGTGCGAATATCAACCACGTTAGACATGTCCGAATAACTGCATTCCCTCCGCACATTTCCTACTTACCCACATGCTTCGGAAAAAAGTTCGGATCAGTCCTTTCGGTTCGGAGAAAGGTAGTCACACCTGTTAACTAATGCATGGTGATAATAAATAAGTGATGTAAACTACAAATGAAAATCAAGAGTGCAGATGAAATCTAACTCTTGGAGGAAGATTTCAGTAAATGACGTCCAAAGAAAATTAATGGATAATCAAAGGTATTAAGTGATATCAAATCTCAATTATTTCAGAGTCGAATATAATTACATAATCTTAACCTGGTGGACATACCAACTCAATTCATACTAGTCGTTACCTAATATATGCATGAGTCATTTTTGTTGGATATACTAAAGAATATCAGATATCAAAGTTAGAAGAAAAACCTGTTCATTAGCATAATTTGCAATTTCGCGAAGAAAATATAATTCATAAAAAAAAAAAAAAAAAATATCCTTCGAACCGGATTCGAACCAGTGACCTATGGATGTCTGCTTCACAACCAACTACAGTCCACCGCTCTACCAACTGAGCTATCGAAGGAACTGGTATTGTTTGACACCATTACCAGCTTTCCCTTCCTCTGCCTCGCCTCCACCGTCGCGCACCGCTCACTCGCTCCCAATTGCGATGGTTTCCAGTCTGGGTTAAGAATCATCTATGTACGGGGAGCGAAATACAAGATGCCTGCTGGTAAGTACCTCGGAACCATAAAACATGTTAGTGAATTCATACTGTGCATACAAAAATATAGCAAACTAAATTCTACTAACACAATGTGTATCTATACATTGAAATAATATATACACGTTACCTACGGTAGACTCTGATTACGCATGGAGCATCAAGGGGAATAATCATCAAAGGGATAAAGAAATATTCAGAGGAAAGGAGCACCTTTGTTTGGTATCAGAATTCCCCCATTTGTACCGTGTCCAGAATTATTCACGCGTCAAGAACAAAATCCCGGATAATGGAGGCGAGACAGAGGAAGGAAAGGTTGGAGGTGGTGCATATAATAATCAGTTCCTTCGATAGCTCAGTTGGTAGAGCGGTGGACTGTAGTTGGTTGTGAAGCAGACATCCATAGGTCACTGGTTCGAAGGATTATTTTGTCATTATGTCTTGCAGGTACTGGCCGCGTTTCATGTTAACTGCTGAAATGGTATACCCGTTGTACAAGTATAACGAGTAAGACATGATACACTTTTCAAGTCGTCTATTGTATTCAATATGGCTTGTGTGTCTGTAGCTCTTTGCCGTAAGGGCTCGGCCTCACTCCCGAACAGGGCAGTCTTCGGCGCAAAACAGGAATGAGCAACCTGTATATCAGCACAACTGCCTGTCCATTTATAAAACATTCTGCAGTATACATTAGGTAAAGACATACAGATGTATATGCACCCGTCAATCAGCCACATGTAGCTAGTACGACAACCTCTCATGAAATCGCCGAGGCTCATTTATCACTGGTGCATCACTTGAATGATGGATGTATACTGTATATATTGAGTAGAACATGGTTCTCTTCTCAAATAAAAAGATTTAAGAATCTCACACATAAGTTCAGTATAAGTGACCATGAAACTACAGCGAAATGATTCACACTTTGCTACTGCGAGTAGGAAACTGAAGCACAGATATTATTTTTGAGCCTTTATTTGCGTAATCGCCAAATAAGCAACACCGACAAGCGCTATCCGCCTTATTTCTGCTTGACGATGCAGTGCTCGTGCTTGCCTGCGTCGCAGCACAGCAGCTGCTGAGACTCGACGCCCGTGAACTGCCAGGCGCCGCCGCACACCTCGTAGTAGCCGTACACCTGCGGGAGTAAATGAGGAGTGCAATTAAAAGTTCTCTCTCAAAGGTCCTTTCCCTCATCGCCACACAATCATTTTCTCTCTCGTTGGGATGGTCTCAAATTTCTCTCAAGTGTGACTAATCAATTTACTTTATCGCCAAGACGAGTTTACCTTGTGGTTGCTCATCCAGAAGAAGAAGTGGTCGGCCAGGTAGGTGCAGATGTACTGGCCGACGGTGATCCCGGAGTCGAGCTCTAGCCAAAGGTCACCATTGTTGCTCATGGTGTTCAGCTGCAAACGAAAAGAAATCGTATAACTTATTTTGCCTTTTAAAGCAGTTGAACTAGAGAAGTAAAAAGGCATTGAATCAGTCATGCGACGCTCACACAAGGACTTTGCAAACCTCTTTGGCACAAGAGTTCCTGCACTGCTTGGCGTCGTCTTCGCAAGAGTCGATGGTGACTTCGGGTGCTTCGTACACCATGATCTCCGAGTGCTCGTAGGTGACGAAGGCGGCGCAGCGGCACCAGGGCTCCGTCTGGGCGCTGCGAATGGGGAAAAAGTGAGTAGTCTTCAGCAAGGGAACGCTGTTATAGGATTCAGAGTCTATTCTGCAGTAAGGACGTGCCACAGAGGACTTCCCTGAGCAGTCGGGTCGTCGTGTGGCTCTCCGTCCTTCTCCCGAAACGGCATAGGAGGACCTACCTGACGGCTGCGACGAGGGCGAAGACGAGCAGGAGCACCTTCATGGCGGAGGGAGGTGAAGAAGTGACTGCTTTAGGGAGATGTCCGTCCTCTTTTATATTCTTAATAGGTTCTATCAATGCTGGCAAAAAAAGGACCGCGATATCTTCACGAAAAAAGCATAGCGTTAGTATTTATGACGTCATCCTTGTTCACTTTGCTTCGACAGCTGTAGACATCGAGGGAGAGAGAGAGAGAGAATACACAGGTATACTTGCCAAGTAGGAAACGTCCAAAGTGAATTCAGAATTCAGACGTATCTAGCGTTGACGTTATTTGCACTATTTGTTCATTAATTGGGCGTGGCTTGGGACTGGGGCATAGATAACTGTTCCAGGCTGGTTATCAGTGTGAAATGTTCCGTGGTGTGGAATCCCCTAACACCCTTTTAATTAAAATGAAATGAAATGGGACTGACGTAAATTCAATAATCACTTATACCACCCTTAATACATTCACAACATGCCACATAACAGGGATACAGCCACGTATAAACAGGCACCCAGTATATGAGGCTCACTTTTTTTTCTTTTTTTTTTAACAATTGCAATTAAGGAAGAAATATTCCGTTTATTGATCAGTTTCCTCGTCCATTATTGCTTACAATTCTCCCGTGTCTGTTTTAGTCAGCGATCCATGACTTCACTCCAGCCGCCACTGTGGATGCGTTCCAGGAAAATGGCGACAAAATACACTGGACATGCGTTCGTTCGGTGTAGAGTGAATTGACCCTTAGCCATTACCAGGAACACATTTCATATTGGTTTATCTTTAATCCTCACCCCATTCACGTCATTTATTACTTGTTCTATGGGTATGCCATTTTGATTGTTAAAATGAAACCCAGTCAACACCTGCCAGGCGCAATGGCGGCGGTGAACATAATGGCAAAATTATCCTTCGAACCGGATTCGAACCAGTGACCTATGGATGTCTGCTTCTCAACCAACTACAGTCCACCGCTCTACCAACTGAGCTATCGAAGGAGCTGACATCTCTGGTCACCAATTCCAGCTTTCCCTTCCTCTGCCTCGCCTCCACTGTCGCGCGTCGCTCACTCGCTCCCAACGGAGGCAGTTTCCAGTCCGGGTTAAGAATCATCTGTACTACGGTATGCAATGTTAGGAGGTATGAATGCTACGCAACAGGCTGTCATTGGTTGCTCTGAAATCTATTCATGACAAGTCCTCCCTCCGATAAGTTTTTCACAGTAACGAGTCTAAAAAACAAAAACACATCCTCACAAATGTATTCAGATATACACCATAAACATTCAAAATACAAGATGCACACTTGAAAGTACATCAGGACTAAAGTACAAGTTAGTAAATTCATACTGTGCACGTAAAAGTATAACAATAAGCTCTACAAACGCAATGAGTATCCATACACTGATTTCATATGATTTCTGAAGTTACCATGCGAAGATTACTTTAGTTGTGTAACAGTCTAACATTATATACATGTTACCTTTCGGAAGCTTCTGATTACTCATGAAGCATCAAGGGAAATAAACATCAAAGGAATGACGGAAATATTAAGAAATAAAATGCACCTATGTTTAATATCAAAATTCCCCCATCCAATGTTCAGAATAAAGCAAAGGTAAGTCATAATCCTGAACATGAAACCGTCGCCATTGGGAGCGAGTGAGCGGCGCGCGACGGTGGAGGCGAGGCAGAGGAAGGGAAAGCTGGAAGTGGCGTCTGTGGTTGCCAGCTCCTTCGATAGCTCAGTTGGTAGAGCGGTGGACTGTAGTTGGTTGTGAAGCAGACATCCATAGAACACTGGTTCGAAGGATAATTTTGCCACAGTATTCACGCCACCATTGCGCCTTGCAGATGCTGACCGTGTTTCTTTCAACTGCTAAAATGGCATACCCGTAATACAAATAATAAATAACGTGACTGCCGGAAACAGGTGTTACAAGACACACATTCCTCATTCGTTATATGTTAAAAATGTCTAGTTATAATAGCATAATAAGAAACGTTTAATCCAGGTCAGTTGCATTTAATATGGCTTATGCCTATAGGTCTGCGCCGCTTGGACATGGCTGCACTCGTGGACAGGGCAGTCTTGGGCGCAAAACAAGAACGACTGATCCATATCTATTGACACGTGCTGCTTACCCATTTATAAATCATTCTGCAATATACATTATGTAAAGACAAACACGCACCCGTGGATCAACCGTATGTGTCCGATTTTTAACCTTGTTAGCCATTTCGCTGCTAATACGCTTTTCGTTTCTCCCGCGATTTGTTATCAGTGGCGCATCTCCACTGCTAAGAATAATGGATTTCGTGTTACTGTGTTCAAAAGGGGGGGGGGGGGGCGTCTTTGGGCTGAACTGTTAGACTGATAAACAATAAAGAATGTAGGGAGTAACTTACAAAGGAATTTAGATCTTAGGTAATGGGTTGTTTGTCGGGAAATTTGCAGTTAATTATGGAACCTGCTTCATGACACAGTTTTCTTGCAGACTGAATTGAATAATGTTTGTATGTGTGTATGTACATATGTATATTTATTGGTGTATATTAGTATATACGTATATATACTGTATATATTGAGTAGAACATGGATCTCTTCTTTGATAATCGAATTACAAGATTTCCTTTAAGCATGAATTCAGCATAACTGAACACGAAACTACAGCGAAATGATTCACACTTTGCTATTGCCAGCAGGAAACTGAAGCACAGATGTTATTTTTGTGCCTTTATTTGCGCAATCGCCAAAGAAGCAACACCGGCAAGCGCTATTCGCCTTACTTCTGCTTGACGATGCAGTGCTCGTGCTTGCCTGCGTCGCAGCACAGCAGCTGCTGAGACTCGACGCCCGTGAACTCCCAGGCGCCGCCGCACACCTCGTAGTAGCCGTACACCTGCGGGAGTGAATGAGGAGTGCGATTAAAAGTTCTCTCACTAAGGTCCTTTCCCTTATCGCCACACAATAATTTCCTCATGCACAGAGAAGCTCTCTCGTTGGGATGGTCTCAAATTTCTCTCAAGTGTGATTAATCAATTTAGTTTATCGCCAAGAGGAGTTTTCCTTGTGGTTGCTCATCCAGAAGAAGAAGTGGTCGGCCAGGTAGGTGCAGATGTACTGGCCGACGGTGATCCCGGAGTCGAGCTCTAGCCAAAGGTCACCATTGTTGCTCATGGTGTTCAGCTGCAAACGCAAAGAAATCGTGTAACTTATTTTGCCTTTTAAAGCAGTTGAATTAGAGAAGTGAAAAGGCATTTGAATCAGTCATGCGACGCTCACACAAGGGCTTCGCAAACCTCTTTGGCACAAGAGTTCCTGCACTGCTTGGTGTCGTCTTCGCAGGAGTCGATGGTGACTTCAGGTGCTTCGTACACCATGATCTCCGAGTGCTCGTAAGTGACGAAGGCGGCGCAGCGGCACCAGGGCTCCGTCTGAGCGCTGCGAATGGGGAAAAAGAGAGTAGTCTTCAGCAAGGGAACGCTGTTATAGGATTCAGAGTCTATTCTGCAGTAAGGACGTTCCACAGAGGACTCCCCTGAGCAGTCGGGTCGTCGTGTGGCTCTCCGTCCTTCTCCCGAAACGGCATAGGAGGACCTACCTGACGGCGGCGACGAGGGCGAAGACGAGCAGGAGGACCTTCATGGCGGAGGGAAGCGAAGAAGTGACTGCTTTAGGGAGATGACCGTCCTCTTTTATATTCTTAATAGGTTCTATCAATGCTGGCAATAAAAGGACCGCGATATCTTCACGAAAAAAAGCATAACGATTAGTTTTTATGACGTCATCCTTGTTCACTTTGCTTCGACAGCTGTAGACATCGAGGGAGAGAGAGAGTGAGAGAATACACACGTATACTTGCCAAGTAGGAAACGTCCAAAGAGAATTCAGAATTCAGACGTATCTAGCGTTGACGTTATTTGCACTATTTGTTCATTAATTGGGCGTGGCTTGGGACTGGGGCATAGATAACTGTTCCAGGCTGGTTATCAGTGTGAAATGTTCCGTGGTGTGGAATCCCCTAACACCCTTTTAAGTAAAATGAATTGAAATAGGACTGACGTAAATTCAATAATCACTCATACCACCATTAATACATTCATATCATGCCACATACCAGGGATACAGCCACGTAAATTCAGAGAACACGTATAAACAGGCACCTAGAATATCAGGCTCACATTTTTTTTTTTTTTTTTTTTTTAACAATTGCGATTAAGGAAGAAATATTCCGTTTATTGATCAGTTTCCTCGTCCATTATTGCTTACAATTCTCCCGTGTCTGTTTTAGTCAGCGATCCATGACTTCACTCCAGCGGCCACTGTGGACGCGTTCGAGGAAAAGGGCGACAACATACACTGGACATGCGTTCGTTCGGTGTAGAGTGAATTGACCCTTAGCCATTACCAGGAACACATTTCATATTGGTTTATCTTTAATCCTCACCCCATTCACGTCATTTATTACTTGTTCTACAGGTATGTCATTTTAATTGTTAAATTGAAACCCAGTCAACACCTGCCAGGCGCAATGGCAGCGGTAAACATAATGGCAAAATTATCCTTCGAACCGGATTCGAACCAGTGACCTATGGATGTCTGTTTCACAACCAACTACAGTCCACCGCTCTACCAACTGAGCTATCGAAGGGGTTGTTACTTATAAGCACCACTTCCAGCTTTCCCTTCCTCTGCCTCGCCTCCACTGTCGCGCGTCGCTCACTCGCTCCCAACGGAGGCAGTTTCCAGTCCGGGTTAAGAATCATCTGTACTACGGTATGCAATGTTAGGAGGCATGAATGCTACGCAACAGGCTGTCAGTGGTTGCTCTGAAATCTCTTCATGACAAGTCTTCCCTGGGATATGTTTTTCACAGTAACGAGTCTGAAAAACAAAAACACATCTGTACTACGGTATGCAATGTTAGGAGGTATGAATGCTACGCAACAGGCTGTCAGTGGTTGCTCTGAAATCTATTCATGACAAGTCCTCCCTGGGATATGCTTTTCACAGTAACGAGTCTGAAAAACAAAAACACATCCTCACAAATGTATTCAGACATACACCATAAACATTCAAAATACAAGATGCACACTTGTAAGTACATCAGGACTAAAGTACAAGCTAGTGAATTCATACTGTGCACGTAAAGGTATAACAATAAGCTCTACAAGCGCAATGAGTATTCATACACTGATTTCATATGAATTCTGAAGTTACCATGCGAAGATTACTTTAGTTGTGTAACAGTCTAACATTATATACATGTTACCTTTCGGAAGCTTCTGATTACTCATGAAGCATCAAGGGAAATAAACATCAAAGGAATGACGGAAATATTAAGAAATAATATGCTCCTATGTTTAATATCAAAATTCCCCCATCCAATGTTCAGAATAAACCAAAAGTAAGTCATAATCCTGGACATGAAACCGTCGCCGTTGGGAGCGAGTGAGCGGCGCGCGACGGTGGAGGCGAGGCAGAGGAAGGGAAAGCTGGAAGTGGCGTCTGTGGTTGCCAGCTCCTTCGATAGCTCAGTTGGTAGAGCGGTGGACTGTAGTTGGTTGTGAAGCAGACATCCATAGAACACTGGTTCGAAGGATAATTTTGCCACAGTATTCACGCCACCATTGCGCCTTGCAGATGCTGATCGCGTTTCCTTTCAACTGCTAAAATGGCATACCCGTAATACAAGTAATAAATAACGAGTGCCGGAAATAAGTGTGCCGAAACACACATTCCTCATTCGTTATATGTTGAAAATGTCTAGTTATGATAGCATAATAAGAAACGTTTAATCCAGGTCAGTTGCATTTAATATGACTTATGCCCATAGGTCTGTGCCGCTAGGACATGGCTGCACTCCTGAACAGGGCGTTCTTGGGCGCAAAACAAGAACGACTGATCCATATCTATTGACACGTGCTGCTTACCCATTTATAAATCATTCTGCAATATACATTATGTAAAGACAAACACGCACCCGTGGATCAACCGTATGTGCCCGATTCTTAACCTTGTTAGCCATTTCGCAGCTAATACGCTTTTCGTTTCTCCCCTGATTTGTTATCAGTGGCGCATCTCCACTGCTAAGAATGATGGATTTCGTGTTACTGTGTTCAAAGGGGGGGGGGGGGCGTCTCTGGACTGAACTGATAGACTGGTAAACAATAAAGAATGTAGGGAGTAACTTACAAAGGACTTTAGATCTTAGGTAATGGGTTGTTTGTCGGGAAATTTGCAGTTAATTATGGAAGCTGCTTCATGACACAGTTTTCTTGCAGACTGAATTGAATAATGTTTGTATGTGTGTATGTACATATGTATATTTATTGGTGTATATTAGTATATACGTATATATACTGTATATATTGAGTAGAACATGGATCTCTTTTTTGATAATCGAATTACAAGATTTCCTTTAAGCATGAATTCAGCATAACTGAACACGAAACTATAGCGAAATGATTCACACTTTGATATTGTCAGCAGGAAACTAAAGCACAGATGTTATTTTTGAGCCTTTATTTGCGCAATCGCCAAAGAAGGAAAACCGGCAAGCGCTATTCGCCTTATTTCTGCTTGACGATGCAGTGCTCGTGCTTGCCTGCGTCGCAGCACAGCAGCTGCTGAGACTCGACGCCCGTGAACTGCCAGGCGCCGCCGCACACCTCGTAGTAGCCGTACACCTGCGGGAGTGAATGAGGAGTGCGATTAAAAGTTCTCTCACTAAGGTCCTTTCCCTCATCGCCTTTTCCTCATGCACAGAGAAGCTCTCTCGATGGGATGGTCTCAAATTTCTCTCAAGTGTGATTAATCAATTTAGTTTATCGCCAAGACGAGTTTACCTTGTGGTTGCTCATCCAGAAGAAGAAGTGGTCGGCCAGGTAGGTGCAGATGTACTGGCCGACGGTGATCCCGGAGTCGAGCTCTAGCCAAAGGTCACCATTGTTGCTCATGGTGTTCAGCT
This sequence comes from Penaeus chinensis, assembly GCF_019202785.1. Lineage (NCBI taxonomy): Eukaryota > Metazoa > Arthropoda > Malacostraca > Decapoda > Penaeidae > Penaeus > Penaeus chinensis. Next base: position 4,748,869 of record NC_061837.1, read on the forward strand.
GCAAATGCAAAGAAATCGTGTAACTTATTTTGCCTTTTAAAGCAGTTGAACAAGAGAAGTGAAAAAGCATTTGAATCAGTCATGCGACGCTCACACAAGGGCTTCGCAAACCTCTTTGGCACAAGAGTTCTTGCACTGCTTGGCGTCGTCTTCGCAAGAGTCGATGGTGACTTCGGGTGCTTCGTACACCATGATCTCCGAGTGCTCGTAGGTGACGAAGGCGGCGCAGCGGCACCAGGGCTCCGTCTGGGCGCTGCGAATGGGGAAAAAGAGAGTAGTCTTCAGCAAGGGAACGCTGTTATAGGATTCAGAGTTTTTCTGCAGTAAGGACGTGCCACAGAGGACTCCCCTGAGCAGTCGGGTCGTCGTGTGCCTCTCCGTTCCTCCCCAGAAACGGCATAGGAGGACCTACCTGACGGCGGCGACGAGGGCGAAGACGAGCAGGAGGACCTTCATGGCGGAGGGAAGCGAAGAAGTGACTGCTTTAGGGAGATGTCCGTCCTCTTTTATATTCTTAATAGGTTCTATCATTGCTGGCAAAAAAAGGACCGCGATATCTTCACGAAAAAAGCATAGCGTTAGTATTTATGACGTCATCCTTGTTCACTTTGCTTCGACAGCTGTAGACATCGAGGGAGAGAGAGAGAGAGAATACACAGGTATACTTGCCAAGTAGGAAACGTCCAAAGAGAATTCAGAATTCAGACGTATCTAGCGTTGACGTTATTTGCACTATTTGTTCATTAATTGGACGTGGCTTGGGACTGGGGCAAAGATAACTGTTCCAGGCTGGTTATCAGTGTGAAATGTTCCGTGGTGTGGAATCCCCTAACACCCTTTTAATTAAAATGAAATGAAATGGGACTGAAGTAAATTCAATAATCACTTATACCACCCTTAATACATTCACAACATGCCACATAATGGGATACAGCCACGTATAAACAGGCACCCAGTATATGAGGCTCACTTTTTTTTTTTCTTTTTTTTAACAATTGCAATTAAGGAAGAAATATTCCGTTTATTGATCAGTTTCCTCGTCCATTATTGCTTACAATTCTCCCGTGTCTGTTTTAGTCAGCGATCCATGACTTCACTCCAGCCGCCACTGTGGATGCGTTCCAGGAAAATGGCGACAAAATACACTGGACATGCGTTCGTTCGGTGTAGAGTGAATTGACCCTTTTGACATTTCATATTGGTTTATCTTTAATCCTCACCCCATTCACGTCATTTATTACTTGTTCTATGGGTATGCCATTTTGATTGTTAAAATGAAACCCAGTCAACACCTGCCAGGCGCAATGGCGGCGGTGAACATAATGGCAAAATTATCCTTCGAACCGGATTCGAACCAGTGACCTATGGATGTCTGCTTCTCAACCAACTACAGTCCACCGCTCTACCAACTGAGCTATCGAAGGAGCTGACATCTCTGGTCACCAATTCCAGCTTTCCCTTCCTCTGCCTCGCCTCCACCGTCGCGCGTCGCTCACTCGCTCCCAACGGAGGCAGTTTCCAGTCCGGGTTAAGAATCATCTGTACTATGGTATGCAATGTTAGGAGGTATGAATGCTACGCAACAGGCTGTCATTGGTTGCTCTGAAATCTATTCATGACAAGTCCTCCCTCCGATAAGTTTTTCACAGTAACGAGTCTAAAAAACAAAAACACATCCTCACAAATGTATTCAGATATACACCATAAACATTCAAAATACAAGATGCACACTTGAAAGTACATCAGGACTAAAGTACAAGTTAGTAAATTCATACTGTGCACGTAAAAGTATAACAATAAGCTCTACAAGCGCAATGAGTATTCATACACTGATTTCATATGAATTCTGAAGTTACCATGCGAAGATTACTTTAGTTGTGTAACAGTCTAACATTATATACATGTTACCTTTCGGAAGCTTCTGATTACTCATGAAGCATCAAGGGAAATAAACATCAAAGGAATGACGGAAATATTAAGAAATAAAATGCACCTATGTTTAATATCAAAATTCCCCCATCCAATGTTCAGAATAAACCAAAAGTAAGTCATAATCCTGGACATGAAACCGTCGCCGTTGGGAGCGAGTGAGCGGCGCGCGACGGTGGAGGCGAGGCAGAGAAGGGAAAGCTGGAAGTGGCGTCTGTGGTTGCCAGCTCCTTCGATAGCTCAGTTGGTAGAGCGGTGGACTGTAGTTGGTTGTGAAGCAGGCATCCATAGAACACTGGTTCGAAGGATAATTTTGCCACAGTATTCACGCCACCATTGCGCCTTGCAGATGCTGACCGCGTTTCCTTTCAACTGCTAAAATGGCATACCTCGTTATATGTTGAAAATGTCTAGTTATGATAGCATAATAAGAAACGTTTAATCCAGGTCAGTTGCATTTAATATGGCTTATGCCCATAGGTCTGTGCCGCTAGGACATGGCTGCACTCCTGAACAGGGCAGTCTTGGGCGCAAAACAAGAACGACTGATCCATATCTATTGACACGTGCTGCTTACCCATTTATAAATCATTCTGCAATATACATTATGTAAAGACAAACACGCACCCATGGATCAACCGTATGTGTCCGATTCTTAACCTTGTTAGCCATTTCGCAGCTGATACGCTTTTCGTTTCTCCCGCGATTTGTTATCAGTGGCGCATCTCCACTGCTAAGAATGATGGATTTCGTGTTACTGTGTTCAAAAGGGGGGGGGGGCGTCTTTGGGCTGAACTGATAGACTGATAAACAATAAAGAATGTAGGGAGTAACTTACAAAGGAATTTAGATCTTAGGTAATGGGTTGTTTGTCGGGAAATTTGCAGTTAATTATGGAAGCTGCTTCATGACACAGTTTTCTTGCAGACTGAATTGAATAATGTTTGTATGTGTGTATGTACATATGTATATTTATTGGTGTATATTAGTATATACGTATATATATACTGTATATATTGAGTAGAACATGGATTTCTTCTTTGATAATCGAATTACAAGATTTCCTTTAAGCATGAATTCAGCATAACTGAACACGAAACTACAGCGAAATGATTCACGCTTTGCTATTGTCAGCAGGAAACTGAAGCACAGGTGTTAATTTAAGCCTTTATTTGCGCAATCGCCAAAGAAGCGACACCGGCAAGCACTATCCGTCTTAATTGTGCTTGACGATGCAGTGCTCGTGCTTGCCTGCGTCGCAGCACAGCAGCTGCTGAGACTCGACGCCCGTGAATTCCCAGGCGCCGCCGCACACCTCGTAGTAGCCGTACACCTGCGGGAGTGAATGAGGAGTGCGATTAAAAGTTCTCTCACAAAGGTCCTTTCCCTCATCGCCACACAATCATTTTCTCTCTCGTTGGGATGGTCTCAAATTTCTCTCAAGTGTGACTAATCAATTTACTTTATCGCCAAGAGGAGGTTACCTTGTGGTTGCTCATCCAGAAGAAGAAGTGGTCGGCCAGGTAGGTGCAGATGTACTGGCCGACGGTGATCCCGGAGTCGAGCTCTAGCCAAAGGTCACCATTGTTGCTCATGGTGTTCAGCTGCAAATGCAAAGAAATCGTGTAACTTATTTTGCCTTTTAAAGCAGTTGAACAAGAGAAGTGAAAAAGCATTTGAATCAGTCATGCGACGCTCACACAAGGGCTTCGCAAACCTCTTTGGCACAAGAGTTCTTGCACTGCTTGGCGTCGTCTTCGCAAGAGTCGATGGTGACTTCGGGTGCTTCGTACACCATGATCTCCGAGTGCTCGTAGGTGACGAAGGCGGCGCAGCGGCACCATGGCTCCGTCTGGGCGCTGTGGATGGGAAAATAAATAAAAGTAGTCTTTAGCAAGAGGGCTTTACTATAAGATTCAGAGAGTTTCGTATGGAGCTAGAAGTCACGGCAGCAAGGACGCACCACAGACGACTCCGCTGAGCAGTCGAGTTGTTGTGCGCCTCTCCGTTCCTCCACAGAAACGGCACAGGAGGACCTACCTGACGGCGGCGACGAGGGCGAAGACGAGCAGGAGGACCTTCATGGCGGAGGGAGGCGAATTTGACGGCTTCAGGGAGATGTTTGTCCTCTTTTATATTCTAAATATGTTCTCATATCAGTGCAGGCAAAAAACTGACCCCGATATCTATCGCTTGGAAAAAGAATACCTAAACTGTCACTATGCCTCGACATATGTAGATATCGAGGGAGTGAGAGAGATAAAGAGAGAGAGAGAGAGGAGAAGGGTAAGAACAAGAGGAAAGGAGAGAGAAACACGAGAAAGAAGTCTTCTGCACCCCTTCATCTAAAAAATATAGCACAGTCACCTCATTCTCGCCCCTCACTCCCCACCCCAGAGAAATCACTAATCCATCCCTGTAAAATCCTCCTATAGATGATTATAAACATCCAATCCGGACCATTCCTTTGCACGTGTAGCTCTTACGATTCACACGGCAGCTGCCCGAAATCCACGTACCCCTGGGAGAGTGGTGGAAAGGGTCGGGGGAATGTCAGGGGGGGAAAATCACAATCAAGTTATGAAATTAGATTCAATCAATGGATTGAACAAAATTGATGTTAGGTAAAGGGAAGAATGGATTACAGAAAAGGAAATGAGACGATAGAGTTTATGTATATATAGTATATGTATATATATACACATCGTTTATATATATATATATATATACACATATGTGTGTGTGTGTGTATGTGTGTGTGTGTGTGTGTGTATGTGTGTGTGCCTATGCATGAATGAATAGATAAGTATATAAAGAGATAGATAAATAGATAAAACAATATATATGTATATGTATATACTTATAATATATATACAGTATATGTGTATACATATTCATATATATACATATAAACAAGTATATGTATTTGTATATATGTATATATATGCATATATGTGTATGTATGTACATATATAAATACATATATAGATAGATAGATATATGCATAGACACATACTCAATAGCACACAGACACACACACGCACACACGAACACACACATATACACACGCATATATACATATATAACATCTATAGATACATATATACACAAACACACACATATATATGTATGTATATATGTATGTGTATATATATACATATGTAGACACTCATATAAACATATGAATATGCATATATACATATTTATGCGATTGTATATGTATGTATGTATACATATATAAGCACATATGTATGTATGTATATGTATATATACATATATGTGTGTATATACGGGTATATATGTATGCATGTATGTATACATATATAAGCACATCTGTATATATATTGGGTTTGTATATCTGTGTGTATATATATGCGTGTGTGTTTGTGTGTGTATAATATATATATATATATATATATATATATATATATATATATATATATCAATGTATATATTTACACAATCATATATATATGTGTGTGTGTGTGTGTGTGCGTTGTGTATGTCTTTATGAGTATTTATGTATATGTTTAGAAACACGCGCACGCATATGTGTGTATATATGTATATATACATATATTACATATACATATAAAGGCCAACAGGAAACTGAAGCACAGATGTTCTTTTTGAGTATATATTTGCAGTCTTCAAAGAAGCAACACCTGCAAGTGGTATCTGCCTTATTTCTACTTGGCGATGCAGTGCTCGTGCTTGCCTCCGTCGCAGCACAGCATCTGCTGAGACTCGACGCCCGCGTACTGCCAGGCGCCGCCGCACACCTCGTAGTAGCCGTACACCTGCGGGGGAGAGTGGGGAGGGCGATTACAACGGATTCTCTCTTGGGCAAAGGCCCTTTCCCTCGCTGACACCTTTCCCTCATCGCCACACACTTATTCCCTTTATGCATAAAAATGACATCAAGCAAAATGGTCTTATACGTCATTCCTTATGTGAATAGTTCAGCCAAGTTTATCGAAAGAACAAAGGTAAGAGTGTACCTTGTGGTTCCTCATCCAGAAGAAGAAGTGGTCGGACAGGTAGGTGCAGATGTACTGGCCGACGGTGATCCCGGAGTCGAGCTGTAGCCAAAGGTCACCATTGTTGCTCATGGTGTTCAGCTGCAAACGCATAGAAATCGTGTAACTTATTTTGCCTTTTAAAGCAGCTGAACTAGAAAAGTGAAAAGGTATTTGAATCAGTCATGCGACGCTCACACAAGGGCTTTGCAAACCTCGTTGGCGCAGGAGTTCCTGCACTGCCTGGCGTCGTCTTGGCAGGAGTCGATGGTGACTTCGGGAGCTTCGTACACCATGATCTCCGAGTGCTCGTAGGTGACGAAGGCGGCGCAGCGGCACCAGGGCTCCGTCTGGGCGCTGTGGATGGGAAAATAAAGAAAGTAGTCTTTAGCAAGGGGACGCTGCTATAGGATTCAGAGTCTGTTCTACAGCCTGAAGTCACGGCAGCAAGGACGAGCCACAGAGGACTCCCCTGAGCAGTCGGGTCGTCGTGTGACTCTCCGTCCCTCCCCAGAAACGGCACAGGAGGACCTACCTGACGGCGGCGACGAGGGCGAAGACGAGCAGGAGAACCTTCATGGCGGAGGGAGGCGAAGAAGTGACTGATTCCGGGAGATGTTCGTCCTCTTTTATATCCTAAACGGACTCTCCCATCAACACCGGCAACATGGAACGGACACCCATATCTACGGCATCTTGAAAAGATTACATAAGTGCTGATGACTTCACCTTTGTCATTTGGTTTTCATAGATGAATTTCGAGAAAAATTGGTCACATACATATCTTTATATATGTACATGTATAAACACATGTAAACACATACACATATATATGCATATGTATATGTATACATATATGCATACGTATGTATATAAATATATATACATATATGCATACATATGTGTATGTATATATATATATATATATATATATATATATATATATATATATATATATATATCATGAATATACACACAAATACACACACGCATACACAGAGATATGTATAAACATTTAGTTTTACATTGTGGGTTTTTCTAACATATATTTATACATATGTATACATATGTGTGTGTGCATATTTATATATATATTTTTTTTTTTTCGTTTTGCTTATTTACATTCATGTATATATAGACATACACACACACACGACTATTGGCATATTTCATTAAGATCAAAACAAGGAAAAATAGATATTGGTGATATATTCAAGTTTAGTATTTTGTGTTCCTACCCCCTGCTGCCAAAACACAGTTCAAGCGTCGAAATACTGACGCCACTAACTCGGCTGTCAACGCACGCCTTCCTCACAGCACAGACGTTCCTATGCTTGCAAGGCATTATTCACGACTGCGACACGATTACGAGTGTGGTCTTAATGCATGTATTTTGACATGGCTTCCCACACGTTTTAACTGGGTTGAAATTCGGAGATCTGGGTGGATGTGACAAGCGCGATGTCGGGATGTTCACGAAACAAATCTTTGACAACACCGCTGGAGTGGATGGGGCTGTTGTTCTGAATAAGATAGAAGGAATCCGTTTCAAGATACACAAAATCCTTAACTGTTGGGAGGAAAACCTCCTCAAGGATTTCTACATATCTTCTGCCAATAAATCAGCCAGGGCCAACATCCGTTACCTCCCCGACACCACTTGCATCCGCCCAAACAACCCTGCGGTGATTTGGCCACTCCTTCTCGCGATCACATTCTCTGGCTCAAATCTGTTAAATGAAAACACTGCATTTAATATAGAAATAGAGATATATATATATAGAAATGTTTTAGCGTTCATTTTTATTAAATAAACATCTTTCTTCAAAATATCGAATGAAGGGAAATAGGAGGGAAGGGGTGTTTTGTTGACGCTATACATATATCTCAGCGTTGGTGCCTCCAGAAAAAAATGTTTTCTCGTCGCAGATTATTTTTGCATCATAGAAGGCCTTTGGTTTGTCTGCATATTGCAAGGCATATTCCATCCTTTTCGAGAATAAGATCATGTCACAGTGAATCCTGCATAGGAAATCCGGAACAACTATTAGATACATTCTCAATCAGAATGAGACCAATTCGATCCCCAAAATCCCAACCCTTCCATAACATAAGGTTCTGTTCGTTAATGTATGTTTCGACACCACTGCTAACGATAGTTTTCTGTGTAGCTGCACATATGTATGCACACATTATATATATCTATATGGGTATGTATACATAATGAGTGTGTGTATGTATATCTATCATATATATGTATGTATATATATACATATACATATACACACACAAGTGTGTGTATGTGTGTGTGTATATATATATACATACATATAAATGTATATGCGTGTGTGTACATATATTATATACACAGCATATATATAATATATATTACATATATATTATATATATAAACACACACACACCTGTGTGTGTATGTATATGTATATGTATATATAATATACATACATATATATATATATATATATATATATATATATATATATGATGGATAGATATACATATACACACATTTTATATGTGTGTGTATGTATGTGTGTGTATTATATATATAAATATATATAATTTGTGTGCATATTTATATCAATATATACGTATTCACACCTACGTGCGTGTTTACGTGTAAATAAGAAAACGCATTGCTTTAAGCTTAGAAAAATAATTTTCAACATTCAGTTTTCAAAATCGAATGACAGTGACAGTAATGACGTCATCAGCACTTATGTAATCTTTTCAAGATGCCGTAGATATGGGTGTCCGTTCCATGTTGCCGGTGTTGATGTGAGAGTCCGTTTAGGATATAAAAGAGGACGAACATCTCCCGGAAACAGTCACTTCTTCGCCTCCCTCCGCCATGAAGGTTCTCCTGCTCGTCTTCGCCCTCGTCGCCGCCGTCAGGTAGGTCCTCCTGTGCCGTTACTGGGGAGGGACGGAGAGGCACACGACGACCCGACTGCTCAGGGGAGTCCTCTGTGGCGCGTCCTTGCTGCCGTGACCTCAGGCTGCAGAACAGACTCTGAATCCTAAAGCAGCGTCCCCTTGCTAAAGACTATTTTCTTTATTTTCCCATCCACAGCGCCCAGACGGAGCCCTGGTGCCGCTGCGCCGCCTTCGTCACCTACGAGCACTCGGAGATCATGGTGTACGAAGCTCCCGAAGTCACCATCGACTCCTGCCAAGACGACGCCAGGCAGTGCAGGAACTCCTGCGCCAACGAGGTTTGCAAAGCCCTTGTGTGAGCGTCGCATGACTGATTCAAATACCTTTTCCCTTCCCTAGTTCAGCTGCTTTAAAAGGCAAAATAAGTTACACGATTTCTTTGCGTTTGCAGCTAAACACCATGAGTAACAACGGCGACCTCTGGCAAGTACTTGACTCCGGGATCACCGTCGGCCAGCACATTTGCACCTACCTGTCCGACCACTTCTTCTTCTGGATGAGGAACCACAAGGTACACTCTTACCTTTGTTCTTTCGATAAACTTGGCTGAACTATTCACATAAGGAATGACGTATAAGACCATTTTGCTTGATGTCATTTTTATGCATAAAGGGAATAAGTGTGTGGCGATGAGGGAAAGGTGTCAGCGAGGGAAAGGGCCTTTGCCCAAG
>NC_061837.1:4763445-4780945 GCF_019202785.1 Penaeus chinensis
CCATCAGCTCTTGCGAAGACGAAGCCAAGATGTGTCGGAACAGTTGTGTGAATGAGGTGAGAGTCGACGTAATTCGCTGTTGTTTTGTGTGTTATTTTCTGTTAATTATCTTTCCATTTTCTTTTCTCTTTTTATATTTTCGATATTTTGGTGATGCTACTTTGTTTAGAAAGTTTTCGCTTATTTTAATTTGACTTTTTTGCTTAATATCTGGGGGGTTGTGGCGATGACCTCACCCAATTAGGCTTGTGAATTATTGCCTCTTTTTTCCTCTCTCTGTCTGTTCTCCCCCCTTCTTATCTCTCTGTCTCTTTCTCTCTTTCTCTGCCTGTTACTTTTCCTCCCTTCCTTTTCTCTCTCTCTCTCTCTCTCTCTCTCTCTCTCTCTCTCTCTCTCTCTCTCTCTCTCTCTCTCTCTCTCTCTCTCTCTCTATCTATCTATCTATCTATCTCCCTCTCTCTTTCTTCTCTCTCTTCTCTCTCTCTTTCTCTCTTTTTCAGCCTATCCCTTTCCCTCCCTTTTTCTCTCTCTGTCTCTCTCTCTCTCTCTTTCTCTCTTTCTCTGCCTATTCTTTTCATTCCCTTCCTTTCTGTCTGTCTGTTTCTCTCTCTCTCTCTCTCTCTCTCTCTCTCTCTCTCTCTCTCTCTCTCTCTCTCTCTCTCTCTCTCTCTTTCTCTCTACCTACCTACCTACTATTCTCTACTAACCTATTTCTATCCATCTACAGTGGCTCTGTCTTACCTATATCCATCTACCTCCTATCTTTATCCATCTCCCTCTGTCCATCCATCTATCTCTCAATCTTTCACCTACCTACCTATCTATCCATCTACCTCCCATCCATCTATCAACTTACCTCTAACAACCTATCTATCAACCTACCTCTCCTTACCCAACCTATCCATCAACCTACCTCTCCCTACCAATCTACCCCTCATCTATCAACCCACCTCTCCCTACCCAACCTATCCATCAACCTACCTCTCCTTACCAATCTATCCATCAACCCACCTCTCCCTACCCAACCTACCTATCAACCTACCTCTCCTTACCAATCTATCCATCAACCTACCTCTCCTTACCAATCTATCCATCTATCTATCAAACGCTCTTACCATCACCAGCTTAACGAGATGAGCAACAACGGAGATCTTTGGGCAGTACAGGAGAGCGGAAGCACAGTCGGTCAGTATATCTGCCAATATCTCGCTGACCATTACTTTTTCTCGATAAACAACCATAAGGTGGGTATTTTACATATTATTTTCTTTGTGTGTAATGCTGTTTATGTTCTGCTGTTATGTTGTGTGTTCTGTTGTTATGTGTGGTGATGTTATTATGATTATTATTATTATTATTATTATCAAGATTATTGCTGTTATTATCATTTTTATTTTTGTTGTTATCAGTATCATTGTCAATAATATTGTTGTCATTATTATAATAATTATTATTATCATTGTTTTTGTTGTTGTTGTTGTTGTCATTATTACTATCATTATTATTATTATTATTATTATTATTATTATTATTATTATTATTATTATCATTGTTATTATTATTATCATTACAGTTATTATCATAATCATTATCATTATCTTTCTTATTACTATCATTATTGTAATCAAACTATCATGGATCTCGTTATTTAAATCAAACGCTAGAATAATTGACTCAAATTAGTAAAACCAGAAGCAGTGATTATTATCATAACTTTCAGGAGCATTGTCACCACCAGCACTTTTATTATCATCACCACCACTACCACTACCATCACCAAATTCAACATCACCACCACTGCCACCACCACCACAACTATCCTCATTACCACCACCATTACCTTCGTCCCAACCATCATTACCATTAGCTTCAACTATTATCATCTTTAATATCACCACCACCATCATCCTCATCATCACCACCATCAACATCACCTTCGACATCACCACCATCATCAACATTTCATCCCCACTACCACCATTATTTCCTTCAACATCACCACCATTACTATTACTATCCACACCATCAACACCACCACCATCACATTCAACATCACCATCACCGCCATCACCTTAACCTTCAACATCACCTCCACCGGCATCATCTTCACCTTCAACATCACCACCACCGCCATCACCTTCACCTTCAACATCACCAACACCATCATCACCTTCACCTTCAACATCACCAACACCATCATCTTCAACATCACCTTCAACAGCATCACCACCACCATCAACACCACCACCATCACCTACAACAACATCACAGCCATCACCTTCAACAACATCCCCTTCAGCAACATCACCACCACCATCAACACCACCACCATCACCTACAACAACATCACCACCACCATCAACACCACCACCATCACCTACAACAACATCACCACCACCATCAACACCACCACCATCACCTACAACAACATCACCACCACCATCAACACCACCACCATCACCTACAACAACACCACCACCATCACCTTCAACACCTAAACACCACGATTTTTACAGGTATACGGCTACAACGAGGTATGTGGCGGTGCCTGGGAATACACAGGCGTGGAATCACAGCAGATGTTATGTTGTGATGGAGGAAATCACGTTCACTGTATTTCCGAATAAATTATGGTGATGATAGTGATGATGAAGCGTGACGATCTCCGTAACGGTGATGGTGACGATGATGGTGATGATGATGGTGATGATTCTCTGCTGAATTTTCATCATATATTTTTTTTTTTTGGTCGATATAAGTTCGGAATATGTGTAATGTTTGTGAATAAAAGTTGTGATTATGGATTTCGTTTTAATCATTGGTATGAATTAATATGTATGTAGGATTTAAGTGTTTTTATAAGTGCAAACACACAGACATAAGTGTTTTTATAAGTAATGTAATGAGAAAGAGAGAGAGAGAGAGAGAGAGAGAGAGAGAGAGAGAGAGAGAGAGAGAGAGAAAGAGATGAATAATCCTATTTTACATTTTCATTTTAATTATATGATATTAGTCGTGAAATTTAAAAGACATACAAACGTATTCAAACTCAGATGAATTCATGGAAAAACGTAAAAATAATGGAAATCAACTGACAAAAATATAATTTGTTTATTATTCCTTCTATGAAATAGAAAAATGCATATAAGTAAAAGAATAAGAAAAAAAAAAAACTCACAAGAACCACAGAAAACGTTAGGGGGAAACTGTTGTAGATCAAAACTTGCGTTAAAATTGTTGCTAAATTTACGTCTATTATTATTTCATTTGATGGTAAATCATAAGGTTTCTATTTATCAATTTCTTGTATTCCTTTATTTCTCTAATACACCATACTGATAGATTTATTTAAGATGTATACTTAGTATAAGAAAAAAAAAAAAAAATAAAAGAAAAAGAAATAAAAAAAAAACTGATTTGTATTTTTCCTCACGAAATGTATCCTACTTTGTAAAGATTTGTTAAAATCTATAATGCAATGTTTCTTTTAATGATCTGAAAAGTTACAATAGAAAAATGGAAACCGGTCAAGGTCAACTCGTGACCCTGAACAGATTGTGCCTCTAATACTTAGTCACATTGCAGGTCCTGCTGATGCTATTTTCCTTCCATACTGCATGTAGATATAATGCACTGCATTAACTGCAGCTTTAACCAAAAGTTACTTTCGATTTTCTTCTCGTTTGAAGTCAATGTTCATGCATTTTTTTCTAATGCAATGCAGTTGCAACATATATTTACATACTGTACCACATATCAATACATTAGAATATTTCCATGTAGTGTTATTGTCCTATAGCTGTTGGCACCATCACAGTATTCATAACGTGATAAATGAATCTGAAAAGAGGACAGACACTGGACGGGGAAATAATTATGTGTGGGCTACAGAATAGAAAAGTTTAGGACCATTGCGTTAGAAAAACGGAGAAAATGTATTTAATTGTTTTATTTATGCAACAAGAAAAAAAAAAAAAACGTTGCGACTCCTTCAATAGTATACGTGAATCCCCTTTATGAGATGCAATGCTCGTGCACGCCTGCGCCACAACACAACATCTGCTGCGACGTGAATTGCGCGTACTCCCAGGGGCCGCCGCACACCTCGAAGTAGCCGTACACCTGCGAGAGCGAGAATGAATTATCTTCAAGATGTGCCTGCTTTCATCACTCAAGCAAACAAGGAAGGAATCACAATCACAACTTCTCTTGGTTGATATTTGCAACATAGGAAATGCTATTACCTTGTGATTGTCGATCCAGTTGATGTTGTAATTGGCGAGGAACGAGCATATGTACTGGCCGACGGTGACGCCGTTCTCCTGCACCAGCCACAGGTCGCCATTGTTGCTAAGGGTGTTCAGCTGCAACATAGGCATACGGTTTTATACACCTTTACGTGTTGATTTTGTGTTGTTGCAATTTTAGAGGTTCAACTTTCCTGGAATCGAAAACCAGATTTTATGGAATATTTGAAAGTGATTTGATACAATTTAGGCCTTGCACTGATTTCAGCTCGTCACTGCTTTTATAAGTCGAACACCGATTTTAGGCAAACTTAAATCAAAATAACTAACTTGCATGTGAATGACATATTACTAGATACATTATTTTACTTTACATACACACGCGCGCACGTGCGTGCACACTCACATATATAAAGTACATATATACATATATATAATACATATATATACATATATATATAATACATATATATACACACACATCTACATATAAATATATATACATATATATGATTTTAAATATATACCTAATTACATATATATATATATATATATATATATATATATATATATATTACACACTACACACACACACACACACACACACACACACACACACACATTTATACATATATATACATACATATATATACAAAACACACCTCGGTAGCGCATGCCTCCTTGCACTGTCCTGCGTCGTCTTGGCAGGAGTCGATAGTGATTTCGGGGGCCTCGTACACCATCATTTCGTCGAAATCAAAGGTGATGAAGGCGGCGCAGCGGCACCGGGGCTCCGTCTGGGCGCTGCGGAAGGGGAAACAAGCATGTAAAAAATAATATACATGAACGGGACCCACCATAGGGATGAAATAGCTTTCAGCGTTGCGGGAACAATTAGTAAAAGGAAATAAACGTGAACCGGGTACGTGCATGGAAAGAGGCGCTGTCTTCACAAGGGATTACTCTCTTTTGGCCCAAAATGGAGCCTGGGGTAAAGAGCCTGTTGCGAGGAATGATCCTGCACAGTTCCACTGATCAAACTTTAATGCTTTTTAAGTTTCTATGCCGGGCGTATTGTTTAAAGACTCATACCTTTGACTAGCTTCCATCACTCTGACCAATGGAAGTTAATGGAACAATGAATCATTCACACAAAAAGAGAAATTCTGCAAATATAAGATTTTACAAATGACAACAGATATTATGTTTTGTGAATTTAGACATCACCTGTATCTGAGGAAAACCTTTAAACGATAACGTCAGTTTTGTGTCGCCTTGACTGTCCGCGATATACAAACGGCCTTTTCATGTACACTGGGGATACGAGAGACTATTTCTTTCAATATTAAGACGACAGAATGAGGCTGTGGTATCTATCTCAGTATGGACCGTACTCAAAAAAACTTTCATCGAAACCCAACTGCCGGTTCCGACGAAAATCTCGCAAGTGTTAATCGTTGTACTAACGAAACATCGTTAGCCATTCGACAGAATCACTCGACATCAAGTAATTGCGACTCCTCTCGGCAACCGACTAACGACAATGAGTGCAAAACTTCGTTGGTATTATATGTGTTTATGTATCTGTCACTATCTCCTAGAAAATGTTCCTTGTCGGGCACTAGGCGATACATATGTAGCACTATTCCCAATATCCGAAAAAAATGTTCATGAATATAGCCCTGTGTTTGACGGTGAATAACACACAGCAAAGAGAAGAGGATCTACCTGACGGCGGCGACGAGAACGAAGACGAGCAGGAGGACCTTCATGGTGGAGGGAGACGGCGAAGTGAATGCTTCCGGGAGACGTCCGTCCTCTTTTATATCATAAACGGACTCTCCCATCAACACCTGCAACAGAAACGGACCCAGATTTTCAAAATAGTTGTCAAGACGGATTTACATAATCGTGCAGGCGATGAGGTCATTCTTGCTTACTCACGAACAGAAGAAAAGACACAAGAATCAATAAAATACTAGCAGTACAGAATGGAAAAAAGCATAAAGAATAATACAAAATACACATGTGACAATAAATTCGAATGTATTTAGAATAGTATAAAGTCTAAAATTATTCTGAGATATCCATTGGTTTCGCTTGATTTGCATTTATTGACTTAACGTACAGTATGTGCAGGATTTTCAATTAAGAAATTTTACATTGGAACAAAATATCCGAACGAAACAAAATTTGATTCACGAAAAATAAAATTATGCAGTAATTCTTAGAATGCTGATTTGTAAGAATGCTAGGTAACAGTGATCTCCAAGAGTAAAATAACAAGAACAAGAATAGAGAGATTCAGCTTTGTCGTGTATAGTGCAGTAACCGAGTCGTTATCTGCTATTGTAGAAAATACAATAGTTTTCTTGTAAATTCTTCAACTCTCTTCTCTTATAATTATTAGAAATAAGTCAATTGCACACCCATCAATCTCTTCAAATTGTCATTTAACCAACCCGAGGTGTGGCGTACCCTTGGGAAACGTACAAAACTCCCTTAGGCGTCCTCAATGCGTGTACTGATGAGAATAAAAACGTACATACCTACATACACAGTACATATACTGTGGCCGTGTTTCATTTCATCTTTGTGTGCACGTTACTTTGGTTATGTTCATTTATATGTATATATACATACATTTATATATGTATATTCATATATTTTAGATACAACAAACACATACACACATATACACACGCACATATAAATATAAAGATAGATATAAATATAGATATATCATTTATACATGTATGATGTATGTACATGTATATAGATATATACATACACGCATGTGTGTGACCTTGTGTGTGCGTGTGTGTGTGATTGCATTAGATATATCCAACCAGAACTGGCAGTCGTGTACTAACATAAGAACTGAAATTGATTTGGAATGCATGAACAAATATCTGAAATCATCATGCAATCATGCAATTTATTATTGTAGTGTACTACAAATATTACACATGTATTAGTTGTGGTGCTCTGTTGTAATTTTAGGGAAAATGCTACATGTGGATATAATACTAATACTGAACTGCCTAAAAGAAATAGAAACTAAAAATTCAAAACCTCGCTTGGAAACCGTCGCCGTTGGGAGCGAGTGAGCGGCGCGCGACGGTGGAGGCGAGGCAGAGGAAGGGAAAGCTGGTGCATATTAGTACCAGCTCCTTCGATAGCTCAGTTGGTAGAGCGGTGGACTGTAGTTGGTTGTGAAGCAGAAATCCATAGGTCACTGGTTCAAATCCGGTTCGAAGGATATTTTTATTCTATAATTTATTAGGTTTCTCTCTCTCTCTCTCTCTCTCTCTCTCTCTCTCTCTCTCTCTCTCTCTCTCTCTCTCTCTCTCTCTCTCTCTCTCTCTCTCTCACTATCTGTTGTAAGATAACTAGGTACCTCGATATAAATTTAAAAAAAACTCTGGCCTAGAAACCGTCGCCTTTGGGAGCATGTGAGCGGCGCGCGACGGTGGAGGCGATGCAGAGGAAAGGAAAGTTGGAGGTGGTACATGTAATAAGCAGCTCCTTCGATAGCTCAGTTGGTAGAGCGGTGGACTGTAGTTGGTTCAGAAGCAGACATCCATAGGTCACTGGTTCGAATCCGGTTCGAAGGATAGTTTTTATTGCCGTGATTATCATTTTCATGGTCATAAACGTCATCTTGCCCATGACTGCAGTTAATTCACTTTCATTAGTTCGTCTTGGACAACAGATCATTATGAAACGTTTTCTCAGATATCTATTGTCTTCGCTTGATTTGCATGATTTATTTAACGGGTATACAGTATTTTCAAATATAGAAGTTTTACATTCGGAACAAAATCTGAACGAAACAAAATTTGGCTCAGCAAAATAAGTGTTTTTAATTTTTTTATTCGGTAATTTTTTAGAATACTGATTTGTAAGAATGAAAGATTTTAGTGACATTCAAGAATACGAGAGATTCAGTTTTGTCATGCATAGTACAGTAACCGAATCGTTTCGTTATAATAGAAAATTCAACATTTCTCTTGTAAATTTTGCAACTCTTTCCTTTAAAAATGTTAGCTTATTGCATACCCAGTCGCCCATGTCTTTTCAAAATTTAATTCTCGAACTTCCACGTTTTGCGACCTTGAATGCCCTCTTGCACCTGAGCTGTGCCGTACCCTTGGGAAAAGTACATAACTGCCTTGGCGTCCGCACGTGTGTGTACTGATTAGAATAAAAATGTACTTACATATACACAGTACATATATGGCTGTGCTTCTTTACATTTTTGTGTGCACGTTTCTTTGTTTAGTTACATGCGTACATTCATACATATATATATATATTCATATATTTTTATATACAAACACATACAAACACACATATATACATATATATAGATATATATAGATATAATGAATATAGATACATGGATGATGTATGCACAGTACATATATATATATGCATATATATATGTATATATATATAGTATATATATATATATATATATATATATATATATATATACACGCAAGTACATGTATAAATGTGTGTGTGGGTGTATGTGATTCCATTATATATATCTAACCAGATCTGACAGTCGTGTACTAGCATGAGAACTGATTATGATATGGAATACATGAACAAATATCTGGAATCATCATGCACTACACATATTACACATGTATTAGTTATAGTGTCCTGTTGGAATTTTAGGGGAAATGTTTCATGTAGATATAATACTAATACTGAACTGGAGGCGGAGGACGCTAAAGCTGGAAGTGGTGAGGAACGCATATGTATATGCATGTATGATGTATGTACATACACACACAAACACATATATACGTATGCGTGTGTGGATGTGTGCACGTGTGTATGTGCGTTTGTGATTGCATTAGATATTTCCAACCAGAACTGACAGTCGTGTACTAGCAGGAATGTAATATGGAATGCATTAATAAATATCTGAAATCATCATGCAATACTTATTGGCAACATACTACTCATGTTAGTTATGATGGTCGGTAGGGATTTTAGCGAAAATATTACTTCCGTAAAATCATATCGATTAACTAATAATGAACTGCCTAAGAGAAAACACTAAAAACTAAAAACCTTACTTGGAAACCGTCGCGTTTGGGAGCGAGTGAGCTGCGCGCGACGGTGGAGGCGAGGCAGAGGAAGGGAAAGTCGGAGGTGGTACTTGTAATATTAGCTCAGTTGGTAGAGCGGTTGTAAGGGTATCTGTGGGAGGGGGCCTCTCATGAATGCATCCTTGAAGTGATGATGCCCGTGAAGCCGGTCGAGAGAATAAGGGCCTGGGTAGGTGGGCCCTGTTTACCCCGTGAAAAAAAAAAAAAAAAAAAAAAGTATCTAGGTTCCCTTATAAGCCCTCAAGGAAGTGTGGGCATCTATGAGGTCGAGTGGTGAGTGTATTCACACCCAGCTTTCACAAAGTAAGGCAAATCATGAAGTCAGATACAACCTTTTCTCCGGTTCGACGCCGTCTCACTGCAAGATCCCTGAAGGACACACAAAATACACGTTCGGTCTTAACACTGTTTATTAGTCGGAATCACCCCCCCCCCCCCCTTTATATACGCGAGGGGAAACAAAGGAATACAAAGTTTTCGATAAAAAGGAATATCTATAATACAATTTGTTTTGGGGATAAGATAAAACACACTACAGAACTGGTAAAAAGTAAAACTTAATTATAAAAATCACAAATAATAAAACTGAAAAGATAAAACGAACAAAAAGCCATCTAGAATCATAAAAATAATAAAAGTTATCACAGAACATAATATAAGGTATAAAGTCAATGCTTGATAATTAACAAAAGAGGAAAAGATACCAAAAACATTTGTGACTAGAAATTAAAACAAACAAACAAACAGGCACTCAAAGCTTCTGTTGGTTCAGCAAACAAACTATAAAATGAGCAGGTAAGATAAAAATATATAAATAGCAAAACTAAAATCATGCTTGGCAAATAAATTTAATTTAAAAACAAACAATTAAGGGCGGCACTCTGGTAAACAAAAAAAAAAATATCTAAAAGCCCCGACAAATAAAAATTAAAAAGGAGGCGTTAATCATTGAAATTTTTTTTTTTACTTTAAAATGTACAATAATTTTAATAAAATGCCAGTCTAATGGCCAGAATGAACATCTGAAAGGGTATAAGATATGGGGAGTGACAGCCGATACGTATGTCATATATCCTCCAGGATCTTCCTACTTTTCCGTGGCCAGGATTTAGGGCAGGATGTAGGTTAAGGAAGGGATAGACTGAAGTAAAAGGAACAGGAACAAGGCTTAGGGCGGAGGAAAAAGGAGTGGAAGAAGAAGGAATGGAAAAAAAAGACCATCACTAGATAGGCATGGAGGCTTAAGTCTAGGAAATCTTTTAGGTATGAGAGGAAATATTTTGGATATAGGGCAAACACACAGAATATAAAAGTTACCAGAGAGAGGAAAGAGTAAAAGGACAGTGTAGAATAACAGAATAGGAGAAAAGAGCAACTGAAGTAAGACAAAAAACAAACAGATGCTAGGCTAGGCTAAGAGAGCGAAAGGAAGAGGCACAGAGGCTAGGAGAGGGAAAGGAAGAGGCACAGAGGCTAGGAGAGGGAAAGGAAGAGGCACAGAGGCTAGGAGAGGGAAAGGAAGAGGTACAGAGGCTAGGAGAGGGAAAGGAAGAGGCACAGAGGCTAGGAGAGGGAAAGGAAGAGACACAGAGGCTAGGAGAGGGAAAGGAAGAAACACAGAGGCTAGGAGAGGGAAAGGAAGAGCCACAGAGGCTAGGAGAGGGAAAGGAAGAGGCACAGAGGCTAGGGGAGGGAAAGGAAGAGGCACAGAGGCTAGGAGAGGGAAAGGAAGAGGCACAGAGGCTAGGAGAGGGAAAGGAAGAGACATAGAGGCTAGGAGAGGGAAAGGAGGAGGCACAGAGGCTAGGAGAGGGAAAGGAAGAGACACAGAGGCTAGGAGAGGGAAAGGAGGAGAAAAAATGCTAGGAGAGGGAAAGGAAGAGGCACAGAGGCTAGGAGAGGGAAAGGAAGAGGCACAGAGGCTAGGAGAGGGAAAGGAAGAGGCACAGAGGCTAGGAGAGGGAAAGGAAGAGGCACAGAGGCTAGGAGAGGGAAAGGAAGAGACATAGAGGCTAGGAGAGGGAAAGGAGGAGGCACAGAGGCTAGGAGAGGGAAAGGAAGAGACACAGAGGCTAGGAGAGGGAAAGGAAGAGGCACAGAGGCTAGGGGAGGGAAAGGAAGAGGCACAGAGGCTAGGAGAGGGAAAGAAAGAGGCACAGAGGCTAGGAGAGGGAAAGGAAGAGACACAGAGGCTAGGAGAGGGAAAGGAAGAGGCACAGAGGCTAGGAGAGGGAAAGGAAGAGGCACAGAGGCTAGGAGAGGGAAAGGAAGAGGCACAGAGGGTAGGGGAGGGAAAGGAAGAGGCACAGAGGCTAGGAGAGGGAAAGGAAGAGGCACAGAGGCTAGGAGAGGGAAAGGAAGAGGCACAGAGGCTAGGAGAGGGAAAGGAAGAGGCACAGAGGCTAGGAGAGGGAAAGGAAGAGGCACAGAGGCTAGGAGAGGGAAAGGAAGAGGTACAGAGGCTAGGAGAGGGAAAGGAAGAGGCACAGAGGCTAGGGGAGGGAAAGGAAGAGACACAGAGGCTAGGAGAGGGAAAGGAAGAGGCACAGAGGCTAGGAGAGGGAAAGGAAGAGGCACAGAGGCTAGGAGAGGGAAAGGAGGAGGCACAGAGGCTAGGAGAGGGCTAAGGAAGAGACACAGAGGCTAGGAGAGGGAAAGGAAGAGACACAGAGGCTAGGAGAGGGAAATGAGGAGGCACAGAGGCTAGGAGAGGGAAAGGAAGAGGCACAGAGGCTAGGAGAGGGAAAGGAAGAGACAAAGAGGCTAGGAGAGGGAAAGGAAGAGACACAGAGGCTAGGAGAGGGAAAGGAAGAGATACAGAGGCTAGGAGAGAGAAAGGAAGAGGCACAGAGGCTAGGAGAGGGAAAGGAAGAGGCACAGAGGCTAGGAGAGGGAAAGGAAGAGGCACAGAGGCTAGGAGAGGGAAAGGAAGAGGCACAGAGGCTAGGAGAGGGAAAGGAAGAGACACAGAGGCTAGGAGAGGGAAAGGAGGAGAAAAAATGCTAGGAGAGGGAAAGGAAGAGGCACAGAGGCTAGGAGAGGGAAAGGAAGAGGCACAGAGGCTAGGAGAGGGAAAGGAAGAGGCACAGAGGCTAGGAGAGGGAAAGGAAGAGGCACAGAGGCTAGGAGAGAGAGAGGAAGAGGCACAGAGGCTAGGAGAGGGAAAGGAAGAGGCACAGAGGCTAGGAGAGGGAAAGGAAGAGGCACAGAGGCTAGGAGAGGGAAAGGAAGAGGCACAGAGGCTAGGAGAGGGAAAGGAAGAGGCACAGAGGCTAGGAGAGGGAAAGTAAGAGGCACAGAGGCTAGGAGAGGGAAAGGAAGAGGCACAGAGGCTAGGAGAGGGAAAGGAAGAGGCACAGAGGCTAGGAGAGGGAAAGGAAGAGGCACAGAGGCTAGGAGAGGGAAAGGAAGAGGCACAGAGGCTAGGAGAGGGAAAGGAAGAGGCACAGAGGCTAGGAGAGGGAAAGGAAGAGGCACAGGGGCTAGGAGAGGGAAAGAAGGAGGCACAGAGGCTAGGAGAGGGAAAGGAAGAGGCACAGAGGCTAGGAGAGGGAAAGGAAGAGGCACAGAGGCTAGGAGAGGGAAAGGAAGAGACACAGAGGCTAAGAGAGGGAAAGGAAGAGGCACAGAGGCTAGGAGAGGGAAAGGAAGAGGCACAGAGGCTAGGAGAGGGAAAGGAAGAGACACAGAGGCTAAGAGAGGGAAAGGAAGAGGCACAGAGGCTAGGAGAGAGAAAGGAAGAGGCACAGAGGCTAGGAGAGGGAAAGGAAGAGGCACAGAGGCTAGGAGAGGGAAAGGAAGAGACATAGAGGCTAGGAGAGGGAAAGGAGGAGGCACAGAGGCTAGGAGAGGGAAAGGAAGAAACACAGAGGCTAGGAGAGGGAAAGGAAGAGACACAGAGGCTAGGAGAGGGAAAGGAAGAAACACAGAGGCTAGGAGAGGGAAAGGAAGAGGCACAGAGGCTAGGAGAGGGAAAGGAAGAGGCACAGAGGCTAGGAGAGGGAAAGTAAGAGGCACAGAGGCTAGGAGAGGGAAAGGAAGAGGCACAGAGGCTAGGAGAGGGAAAGGAAGAGGCACAGAGGCTAGGAGAGGGAAAGGAAGAGGCACAGAGGCTAGGAGAGGGAAAGGAAGAGGCACAGAGGCTAGGAGAGGGAAAGGAAGAGGCACAGAGGCTAGGAGAGGGAAAGGAAGAGGCACAGGGGCTAGGAGAGGGAAAGAAGGAGGCACAGAGGCTAGGAGAGGGAAAGGAAGAGGCACAGAGGCTAGGAGAGGGAAAGGAAGAGGCACAGAGGCTAGGAGAGGGAAAGGAAGAGACACAGAGGCTAAGAGAGGGAAAGGAAGAGGCACAGAGGCTAGGAGAGGGAAAGGAAGAGGCACAGAGGCTAGGAGAGGGAAAGGAAGAGACACAGAGGCTAAGAGAGGGAAAGGAAGAGGCACAGAGGCTAGGAGAGAGAAAGGAAGAGGCACAGAGGCTAGGAGGCCTAGGGGCCTCACACGGTGAACTGTAATTGATTGTGAAGCAGACATCCATAGGTCACTAGTTCGTATCCGGTTCGAAGGATATTTTTTCATCATTGTTTTTGTTTTTAATATTTACTGAGTTCTCCCCCTCTCTTTGTCTTTCTCGCAGACACACGCTCCTTATTTTTATTTTTTTCTAGATAAACGTGTACTATCATGATATTGGAATGAAGCAATATGGAAATTATGACTTCGAATTCTGCTGGATTTTGTCGCACTCCGGTAACACTAGCACTCCACAATGCAGTTACTGCTGACGCTTTTTCCTTCCATAGTGTATATAGATATAATGCACTGTGTTGACTGTAGATTTTTTTAACCAAAGGTTACTTAGCCGATTTTAGTCTCTTTTGAAGTAAATTTTCACGCATTTTTCTAATGCGCTGCAGTACCTACAGGTTATCTTTCACGTATCAATACATTGTAATATTTCCATAGAGTGTTCTTGGCCTATAGCTATTGGCACCATCACAGTATCCATAACGTAATAACTGAATCTGAAAAGAGGACAAACACTGACCGGGGCCATGGAGATAATTATGTATGGGTCGGGGGCCACAGTATAGAAAAGTTTGGGACCATTGTGTTAGAGTGTTAAAGGAAAGAAAAAATATATTCAAATCTTTTATTTATATGTGAATCCCCTTTACTTCCTGACGATGCAGTGATCGTGAACGCCTGCGTCGCAACACAACAGCTGCTGCGACGCGAATTCCGCGTACTCCCAGGGGCCGCCGCATACCTCGAAGTAGCCGTACACCTGCGGAAGCAAGAATTAATTAATATGTGCCTGTTTTCATCACTCAAGCAAACAAGGAAGGAATCACAATCACAACTTCTTTTGGTTGATATTTGCAACACAGGAGATGCTGTTACCCTATGGTTGGCGATCCAGTTGAGGTGATGATCGGCGAGGGACGAGCATATGGACTGGCCGACGGTGACGCCGTTCTCCTGCATCAGCCACAGGTCGCCGTTGTTGCTAAGGGTGTTCAGCTGCAATACAGGCATGCGGTTGCGTTTGTAATGATTTAATGCAGTTTTAGAAGTTAAACTTTCTTGGAATCGAAAACTAGATTTTATAGAAAATTTGAAAACGATCTGATACAATTTAGGCCTTGCACTGATTTCCGTTCGTCACTGTTTTTATAAGTCAAACGCCGATTTTAGGCAAATTTAAATAAAAATGACTAACTTGCATGTGAATATATAACTAGATACATTATTTTACTTTAGAAAAGAAATCATAAAAATATATATACATATACATATACACTCGCATATACATACATACATATATGTATAATCATATATAGACATATATATATATATACATACATACATATATATACATATATATACATAATTACACACACATATATGGACATATATGCCAAACACACCTCGGTGGCGCATGCGTCCCTGCACTGTCCGGCGTCGTCTTGGCAGGAGTCGATGATGATCTGCGGTGCTTCGTATACCATCATCTCATTGAACTCGTAGGTGACGAAGGCGGCGCAGCGGCACCAGGGCTCCGTCTGGGCGCTGCGGAAGGGGAAACAAGCATGTAAATAAAAAAACAAATAAATATGCATGAACGGGAACCCCCATAGGCATAAAATAGTGTTCAGCGTTGCGGGAACAATTAGTAAAAGGAAATAAACATGAACCGGGTACGTGCATGGAAAGAGGCGCTGTCTTCACAAGGGATTACTCTCTTTTGGCTCTTTCCTGTTACGAGGAATGATCCTCCACAGTTCCACTGATTAAACGAGAGTTCCTAGTTTCTATGCTGGGCGAATTGTTAAAAGACATACCTTGCTGAATGTTGGGAATATTAATTTGTTTCTTGTTTATGTATCATTTATCTTGTCTTATCATTCTGTTCAATTCAAGTCAATGAATAATTCACAAAAATATAAAAATTCTGCAAATATAAGATTTTACAAATGACAACAGATATTATATTTTGTGAATTTAGACATCACCTGTATCTGAGGAAAACCTTTAAACGATAGCGTCACTTTTGTGTCGTCTTGACTGTCCGCGATATACAAACGGGCTTTTTATGTACACTGGGGACACGAGAGATTATTTCCTTCAATATTACGATGATAGAACGAGGCTGTGGTATCCGTCTTAGTATGGGCCGTACTCAAGAAACTTTAATCGAAACCCAACTGCCGGTTCCGACGAAAATCTCGAAAGTGTTAATCGTTGTACTCACGAAACATCATCAACTTCTTTATGAATTGCGAAGTTCTAGCTTCGCCCGGGCCTTCTAAATATGGCCCGGCCTGTGTCAGTCTCATTTAGTTGTCTGACACTCGGTGCTTACCGTGGCGGCGGGATTGCCAGTAGGCGCTCCTGCCGCCATGGTGTAAGCATATCGCACAACCTCTTTACCAGCACGGCGGCTGTTATAGGCGGTCCCTGTCTCAGGAATTGTGTATGCTCACAATTCTCTAAGTAGTGAACTAGTGTGGCGTTCGGCTCACCGCAGTGCATGCAGCACCTACATCGTCAACCCTTCGACAGATTCACTCGACATCAAGTAACTGCGACTCCTCTCGGCAACCGACTAACGAGTGCAAAACTTCTTTGGTATTATATGTGTATATGTATCTGTCATTATATCCTAGAAAATGTTGCTTGTCGGGCACTATGCGATACATATGTAGTACTACTCCCAATATCCGAAAATATGTTCATGAATATAGGCCTACCTGACGGCGGCGACGAGGGCGAAGACGAGCAGGAGGACCTTCATGGCGGAGAGAGGCGGCGAAGTGACTGCTTCCGGGAGACGTCCGTCCTCTTTTATACCCTAAACGATCCCTCCCATCAACACCTGCAACAGAAACGGACCCAAGATTTCAAAATTTGTCGCGTTTAGTACAGTAACTGAGTCGTTCTCATTGTTTCAACAGAAAATCTCGTCATGTTTTGTGACCTTGAATGCCCTTTTGCACCTGAGTTGTGGCGTACCCTTGGGAAACTGCCTTGGGCGTCCTGACGTGCGTGTACTGATGAGCATAAAAACGTGCATACATATACAGTATATATATCGTGGCTGTATTTCATTTCATCTTTGTGAGCAGTTACTTTGTTTATGTTCATATATATGTATATGCTTACATTCATACACATATATTTTCATATGTTTTTAGATACAACAAATATATATATATACACATGTACAGTTACAATATATATAGATAGATGTAAATATAGATATAATACATATATACATGTATGATGTACGTGCAGTACATATATATATACATATGTATACATACACAAATGTGTGTAACTATGTGTGCGTGTGGGTGTGATTGCATTAGATATATCCAACCAGAATTAACAGTCGTGTATTAGCATGATAACTGTAGATGATATTATTGTACTACATATATTACACATGTGTTAGTTATGGTGTTCTGTTTGGAATTTTAGGGAAAATGCTACATGTTGATATGATACTAATACTGAACTGCCTAAAAGAAATAGAAACTAAAAAGTCAAAACCCTCCCTTGGAAACCGCCGCGGTTGGGGCGAGTGAGCGGCGTGCGACGGTGGAGGCGAGGCTGAGGAGGGGAAAG
>NC_061837.1:4785945-4808445 GCF_019202785.1 Penaeus chinensis
GTAGCACCTTCGATAGCTCAGTTGGTAGAGCGGTGGACTGTAGTTGGTTGTGAAGCAGACATCCATAGGTCACTGGTTCAAATCCGGTTCGAAGGATAATTTTTGTCATTATTTTCAGTATCGCCATGGACATCAGTACAATTCATTGACATACAATATACACACTAACACACACATACACGTATATATATGTATATATTGCGTGTGATTACGCATACATACGTGCATATATATATAAAAAGAGAGATAATGAGAGATAGAGAAGGTATATATATATAAACGCGTGTGTGTATATATTTGTGTGTGCATGTGTGTATGTATATATGTATATATACATATATGTGTGTATATGTATATATACATATCTATATGTGTATATATGTTTATGTTTACATATGTATGTGTGAGAATGAACTGTTTTTTGTTGTTTTAAATCTAAAACTTTTTTAGCAACTGAAGCTGGTATGTACGTATGTGTACACACAAACAGGCAGACAACATAAAATTGCGGTTACTAGGTCAGTAACGGCATTCATAACAGAGAAATATGCCTAACAATACTGCAGATAACCATACCACATAAAGATATGGCCATTATGATACTCGTTAATATATAACCATAAAAAAAGGAAATAGCAGATACTAATTAAGAAACAACGGATTCGAACTCGGAACAGTTGCAAATGATTTCGTCATGAATATCTTCACTTTGAGAAAAAAAATGAATCACGTACTGCGCAACTTTCACCCCCGCCTCATCTCTCTGCCTCCAGTATGAAATATGCGAATTAAACTATCTGTAGATAAATTAATGAAGAAAGTGATAACTTGGTGGTAATCATAACTCAGTGATGATGATGATAGATATTATTATAATATTATTTATAATATTAGATATGATGACCCTAATGAAGATGATTATGCTTATCCTTGGCCTCGGTATCATTGTTGTTACTTCTATTACTGCTTACCATATGGGGAGTTGTATTATGCTTATCATTACTCAAATGAAAATGGTGCAAAATAGCCCTCGAAAAGGATTCGAACCAGTGACCTACGGATATTTGCTTCAGAACCGCTCGGCCAAAGGAAACAGATTAACGTTACTCTTGTGAGATCTCATATTCCCTTCCTCACCTCCTTCCCCCCCCCCGCCCCATTTCTCCCCTCCCCCGCCTCCACTCGCCTCCTCCCACCTCCCTCGACCACGCCCTCCCCGGCGGCGCGACGCGGAAGACGCAGCCGAGTCCGAACGCGAACAAAATGGCGCGGTTCAGAATGCTATGAATTTTTTTTGGCACGTTATTGTTAATTGTAACGATTAGGGTATTTTTACTGTTAAGTAGTACCAATAGTAGTAATATTGATTAAAAAATCCATTATTAATATCGTTATTGTTATCAGTAGTGTAACTATCATTCAATTGTTATTATTTTATCAGTAGTGCAACTGTCATCATTCAATTTTTATTATTTTATTAGTAGTGCAACTGTCATCATTCAATTTTTATTATTTTATCAGTAGTATAACTGTCATCATTCAATTTAGATTATTTTATCAGTAGTATAACTGTCATCATTCAATTTAGATTATTTTATCAGTAGTATAACTGTCATCATTCAATTTAGATTATTTTATCAGTAGTATAACTGTCATCATTCAATTTAGATTATTTTATCAGTAGTATAACTGTCATCATTCAATTTTTATTATTTTATCAGTAGTATAACTGTCATCATTCAATTGTTATTATTGTAATTTCTTCTGACGTCATCATCCTGATTGTCAGTGATAGTGGTAGTATTATTGCCATCATCGTTGATGTTATCATCATTATTGTTATTATCGTCATTACTGCAACAATCGTCACCATTATCTTTTTCATATCAGGCAACATAACTGTCAGCAAAATTGTCATCACCCTCATTATCATACTTAGCAATATGTTCTGTAATTAAAGATTGCTATCTTGATAGAAATTATAAATTAACACGGATTTCAGTTACATATTTGGTAAACACATTATCCTAAATCAAAGAAAATCTACTCGTTTTCTAATATGAATAAGGTGTTGATAAAACACAGGTGTGTTGTAGCATTATAGATATCAACATACTACTATCACTTCTAATTTTCCAGTGATATGATAGCTTATTGGGCTAACATAGAATAATGGTAAAAAAAAATACATAGGCAATAGCAAAAAAAGTGATCGTAGATAAGGAATGATTCTTCTGTAAAAAAAGGAAAGAGAAGGGGGAGGGGGGGGGGTAGACAGACAGAGGCAGAGAGAGAGAGAGAGAGAGAGAGAGGGGGGGGGGGGGATATCAACAAATAAACAGATAAAATTATCCTTCGAACCGGATTCGAACCAGTGACCTATGGATGTCTGCTTCTGAACCAACTACAGTCCACCGCTCTACCAACTGAGCTATCGAAGGAGATAACACTATAATAGGGTGTTTTCGCTTATGTTATCATTGTTATCATTATTATGATTATTATTCCTATTATCATCAT
This sequence comes from Penaeus chinensis, assembly GCF_019202785.1. Lineage (NCBI taxonomy): Eukaryota > Metazoa > Arthropoda > Malacostraca > Decapoda > Penaeidae > Penaeus > Penaeus chinensis. The sequence goes on from NC_061837.1 coordinate 4,788,466, forward strand.
ATCATCATGAGTATTAGGTATTAGTAGTAGTGATATTTTGTTGTTCATCATTACCTGTTGCTATAAAAGGAATGAAACTGATTGATGTATTTCGTTATTACTATCATTACTGTTACTATAATTGTTATCTCTTTGCTATTACCATTGTCCTTATTATGATTATTATTATTATGATAGTTATTAGTGTTGTTATCATAATTAGTAGTAGTAGTAAAGTCGTTATCATTATCATCATCTTCATCTTCATCTTCATCTTCATCTTCATCTTCATCTTCATCTTCATCTTCATCTTCATCATCATCATCACCATCATCATCATTGCCTTCATTATTAATATCACCTTCATTATTACTATTACTATCATTATAATTAGTAGTAAAAGTAGTAGCAGCAGTAGTATCAGTGATATTTTGTTATTTATCATTACTGTTACTATAAATGTAATTATATTGGTTGCTGAATTTATTACTATTATTACACTCACATTTTTTTTTTTTTTTTTTTTGCGTATGTATGTATGTATGTGTGCGTGTGTTCTGAAAGAAAAAGACAAATAATGAAAAAAATGATGCTCCATACCGGACATGAGACCGTCGTGATAAATGATACCGGCTTCTTCTGAGGCGGGAGAGGGCGTGGTAATGAGGGGAGGGTGATGATAGGGGTGGGGGGTGAGGGCAGCGGACGAAGGGGTGACGGGGGAGGACAGGTGAGAGAGGTGGAGATTTGGATGGAGGGAAGCGGGAGGGAGGAAGAAGGGATTCAGGGAGGGGGGGGGGTATGAAGGGGGAAGGGAATGGGGAAAAGGGGAGGAGACGGGACAGGAGGTGATGAGAAAACAAAAGAAGACGATGGTGGTGCAGCAGGAAGTTCGTATTAGAAAAAGTCCTTAATAATTTCATAAATATAATTCCTTCGATAGTTCAGGTGGTCGAGCGGTGTACAGCAGCAGTCGGTTCTGAAGCAGACTTAAATAGGCCACTGGTTCGAAGAATAATTCTCTAACTCGAAATTTCCATTGTTTGAAACATCCCTTAACGTCCATATAAGTCATCCAGATCAGTTCAATGAGATTTCAAAAGCTAAAATCACCCCGTGCTACCACATACGGTTAATGAATTCCATCCAAACATATTTAGACTACTTTATGATTTCGTGATTTTTTTCGTTTCTTTCTCTAACGAAGATTATACCAACTCCACCAAACCAAGTGAATAGAAAGAGAGGAAGTGAAGAGGGGAAAGGGAAGGTTTAGATAATGAATTTTATACGGACGTGGTTCACTTTGCATCGGCGGGGGGGAGGGGGTTACTTCCTCTATGCTACTTTTTGAAGTGGTGGTAAGGGGAGGGGGCAATGGCAGTCTCAAAGAAGGTTTACTGGCCATTTTCAGCGGCCCATTTCCAAATGTTTCAATTTATATTTCTCATAACATGAAATCAAATGTACCTATTGCTCACTTTCACTCTATATATCTATCTACAACATATGTGATATATATATGCATAGATACAAACACATACACACACATATATACTTGTGTATGTCATATCTGTACACATAGCGATATTTGTGTGTTTAGGGAAAACTGTTACATAACCCCTTATGCGTTGTGCATAATCCCAATTACATCAAAGTATTTGGAAATGAACAGCTGACTTGATATCCTTATCAAGCGAAGGCCTATCCCGCTACAGTGTGAACCCAACTTCAGCATAAAAGCAATACGCTATCCAAGGGGACATCCTCTTCCCCAGCCACAGCAACACCATGAAGGTCCTCGCACTTCTCTTGGCCTCCCTCGCCGCCGTCAGGTAGCTCTTCCTCTCGTGATAATCTCTGGAGTGCAATACTTTCTGGAAACAACTGTGCTTGTTGTTTGACTTATAGGGCAAATCCCCTTTTCGTAATTGGCTTTTATTTACCTTTGCCTCCTGTGGTTTCCCTTCTGCAGCGCCCAGACGGAGCCCTGGTGCCGCTGCGCCGCCTTCGTCACCTACGAGCACTCGGAGATCATGGTGTTCGAAGCACCCGAAGTCCCCATCGACTCCTGCACAGACGACGCCAAGCAGTGCAAGAACTCCTGCACCAGAGAGGTCAGTCACAAGGGGACATTCCTTCTTTAACTGTTTTGCCGTCTTCTGATAAAGGCAAGGGAAAAACAGGCAAAGACTTTGCAGCATCACTAATGGTGGCCTTGTGTTGCAGCTCAACGATTTCAGCAACAACGGCGACCTGTGGATGATGCAGGAAAACGGCCTGACTGTTGGCCAGAACATCTGCACCTACATGGCCGACCATTTCTTCTACTTCATCCACAACCACAGGGTGAGTCAACGTGTTATACATTACGAAGAAGTAAAAGAGAGGGAGAGAGTTTGGGAAGTATAGAGATAAAAAAAGGATGACGAAGGAGGTCATTTCCAATTCATGAACCACAGCTCCCTATACTCTTTTTTGCTGTCGCTAAAACTGAGACGTAAATGTCTACCAAATCACGATGTTTCGCTCATGCATCACCCATTTTTACTCTTCTGTTCATCGCTATCATGAAATATCCATCAAAATCATTTCTTAAAAAACGATGGAATAACCCTCGCCTTCTCCCGCAGGTGTACGGCTACTTCGAGGTGTGCGGAGGCGCCTGGGAGTACACAGGAGTCGCGTCGCAGCAGCTGCTGTGTTGCAACGGAGGCAAGCACGAGCACTGCATCTCTAAGTAACTGCAACAAAGAAACCTTGAAACAGACTACACAACACTCTCATGAAATCAATTGGTCATCATTTCACACATGTGTTTTATAGAATATGGAATGAAAATAAATTATTTTAATGTACTACAGTCGTTTTATATATCGGAGGATTCATCGTGGTGAATCAATATAACCTAAAGAAGATAGAAGAGTATTTTCTTGATGTAGACGCGATAATAAAACACTGAAATACCTAGCATAAGTAGACCTCAGACATACCAGAAATCTCTGAAAAGAAACGTTATCCCAGCTGATAATGGCTGGATCAGCAAGCATTGGGAGCACTCTGATTCTGTAAGGCATAGAGTACGGAGTGATAAACGCATATAAAATTGAAGAGATAACGTCATGTGTGAAATGGACGCAACAAACTATTAGCAGATTTTGCTGGTACAACTTATCTAAGTGGGAAATTCGCAATATATATGTAGCTGTTACTCTTAACTTAGTCCTCTTCTACTCTAAAATAATCAGGTGTTCCGAAATATATCTTTTCTTTTCATATTGAGAATCTGGACTGCGTTGTTATGCCTTCGGTCTATCAAATAGCTCTGCTGATTTGAAGTCGCGGTGCCAGCTCTCTTTCACCAATACTTAAAACGCTCAAATCAATCCAAGATCTCGGACTGGAAACCGTCGCCGTTGGGAGCGAGTGAGCGGCGCGCGACGGTGGAGGCGAGGCAGAGGAAGGGAAAGCTGGAAGTGGTGCCTATAATAAGTAGCACCTTCGATAGCTCAGTTGGTAGAGCGGTGGACTGTAGTTGGTTGTGAAGCAGACATCCATAGGTCACTGGTTCGAATCCGGTTCGAAGGATAATTTTGCCATTGTGCTTATTATCATCCCCAATGGTATATCCACAGTCTCCTCCTCTTCTGTATTTGCCATATATTGTTCCAAACCCGCTACCGTACTGATTGTTGTTTTTGTTATAATAATAATCATTACAATCATTACTAATGTAGTACTTCTTAAATTTACTTTTTAAGGAAATTTAGCCGAGCAGAATGCAGGCATGAAATAAATATATGTCAGTAATATTTGTTTTTATCTTCTCTTTAAATGGAAACATATTAAGAATGGATCCTTTTTAATGACAGTTGTCCATTAACGGTTTCACAATAGTTTGCACATATACATATCCTCACACAAATACACACATGCACAAACACAGAAAATATTTTTTGTGTATTTATGTAATTATGTATACGAAAAGAGTGATTCCTTAAATTAGACGGGATAATTAGATATTAAAACTGTTCCATGTCATTAGATGTTATGGCAAACCAGAAATTGAGGCAGCCATTGTCCAGTCCCAGAATATAGAAAAAAACAGCAGTTACCACTTTCCTCAAAATCCACTTGGAAATAATGTGCTAAATTTTTGTCAGCAAAAAAGAACCGAAACGAGAGCGACTATTCTAAGGGTGTTTTCAGCTGGAATTTCACTACGGGTTACCAAACGCATGCTAAAAAAATGCTTGTTGACTGAAATTTTTAAATCAAGCTCCTAAAATATTTTTCAGGTACCACTCATTTCTGCAAGAAATTCGCAATATATCAATTGCTATTCTTGACATCTTCTTTTAAAAGAACCAGCAACTGCAAAATATATATATATATATATATATATATATATATATATATATATATTTATCTTATACAGAGCAATTGAATTGTTTTCTTTGGATTTTTTCCGGATATGAAATAGCACTGGGACTTTATAATCATACTGCGAACTGAGCCTATTGGTCGATAACGGCGTCCCCGAATACCGTGGCCGCTCAGACAAACCGAGGGTCTCAAGGCTCAAATTGGAAGCTGCAGGACAGGCCGATGTCCTGAGCTCCACGGAGAAGTAACGCCACAGGCTGTGAGCCACTGGCAACTTCTAGGACAATATCCATGGTTGCTGAGGAAACTGTTCGTATAATGAGACTAGGTTACCGTGCGTGGCATCTCACGACAATACAGCCTGTGCTGACCGCTGTTGCAAGCGCCGTCACACGCCCGGTGCCGCCTTGTTGCTCTGTCTTCAGGAGTGAGAGCTCTCACGCTTCCTCAGACAGGGGCCTCCCACCACTGCCGCCTGATTGGTAAGGAGGGTATGGCTAATGCTTCTTACCCTGCGAGGAACGGAGCAAGGGTAAGCAGCTCGGCTACCACAGTAAATATCCAGTGTTGATAAATCAACTGAGACACATCTAGACAATTGAAACACGCTGAAATCACGTATTTAAGGACACGAGCTTGCCTTCACTGAACTGAATTGAATCTAATGTTTTATTTGCTCTCCACACTGAGGCACAAGACCAACACCGCTACCATGTTAATAACACAATACGTATCTCAGTGGAATTCAGGATTATAACAAGTACCACGGATTATAGCTAAGAATGCCAAGAAAAAGGGGTTTTATTTTAAAAATGAATCAGCCACATTTTTAAATAAAAAATGCTAATGCTTGAAACGCTCTACACAAATCGAAATATTGAACGCAGCTGTTGCTCGACTGGAAAACGTCACCGTTGGGAGAGAGGAAGAGGAAGAGGAAGGGAAAGCTGGAAGTGGTGTCTGAGATTGTCAGCTCCTTCGATAGCTCAGTTGGTAGAGCGGTGGACTGTAGTTGGTTGTGAAGCAGACATCCATAGGTCACTGGTTCGAATCCGGTTCGAAGGATAATTTTGTCATCATGCTCATCATTATTCTTACCTCCGACAACATATTCATAGTGTCCTCTTAATGTGACGGACCTTAGATACATATACTTACACAAATATATATATGGATATATATGTATACACACACATATATATATATATATATATATTTGATATATTTGTGTGTGCGTGTATGTGTGTATTAATACCTATGTATATGAATATATATATACACTATATGTGTATACATATGTATACATATGTGTGTGTGCGTGTGTGTATTACTATTTAAGTATATGAATATATATATACATTAGATAGGTGCGTTCATACATGTATAAATATGTATACGGTATACATATACACATATGTATGTATATAGATATATATACATATATACAGTCCACACGTATACATGTATACCTATTCAAATATACATATACACACGCATATATATTATATATGTATAGATGTACATACAGTAGGTATATACATGCATATATACATATATACATATAGAGTATGTACGTATACATTCGGTGCTATATATGTGTGTACGTGTAACATGTCTATACAAAAAGATAAAGCCCTTGTATATGCATGTGAATACTGAATATGAGATAGTGTTATGTTATTAATAATGTTATGTAAAAACCGTTACATAAACCTATTAACTGAAGCTAATCTAAAAAAACATATCAAGGTATTCGGAATTGGACAGGTGACTTGATATCCTTATCAAGCGAAGGCCTAAACCGCTACAGTGTGAACCCCAACTTCAGCATAAAAGCCACACGCTTTCCAAGGGGACATCCTCTTCCTCAGCCACAGCAACACCATGAAGGTCCTCGCGCTTCTGTTGGCCTCCCTCGCCGCCGTCAGGTAGCTCTTCCTCTCGTGAAAATCTCTGGAGTGCAATACTTTCTGGAAACAACTGTGCTTGTTGTTTGACTTATAGGGCAAATCCCCTTTTCGTAATTGGCTTTTCTTTGCCTCCTGTGGTTTCCCTTCTGCAGCGCCCAGACGGAGCCCTGGTGCCGCTGCGCCGCCTTCGTCACCTACGAGCACTCGGAGATCATGGTGTTCGAAGCACCCGAAGTCCCCATCGACTCCTGCACAGACGACGCCAAGCAGTGCAAGAACTCCTGCACCAGAGAGGTCAGTCACAAGGGGACATTCCTTCTTTAACTGTTTTGCCGTCGTCTGATAAAGGCAAGGGAAAAACAGGCAAAGACTTTGCAGCATCACTAATGGTGGCCTTGTGTTGCAGCTCAACGATTTCAGCAGCAACGGCGACCTGTGGATGATGCAGGAAAACGGCTTGACTGTTGGCCAGAACATCTGCACCTACATGGCCGACCATTTCTTCTACTTCATCCACAACCACAGGGTAAGTCAACCTGATCTATATGACAAAGCGAAAGAAAGAGGGAGAGAGAGTGGGGGGAATGTGAAGATAAAAAAGGATAACGGAAAGGATTATTTCCATTCGGTGAGCTTTGACCCCAGCACCCTATACGCCTTTTTGTTGTCGCTTAAACTAGACGTCCACTAAAACTAAACATTTTGCTCACGCAACGTCGCCCCTTTCTTTCTCATCTGTCCATCGTCATCAAAAACGATGGAGATCGACAAGTAACCCTCGGCTTCTCCCGCAGGTGTACGGCTACTTCGAGGTGTGCGGAGGCGCCTGGGAGTACACAGGAGTCGCGTCGCAGCAGCTGCTGTGTTGCAACGGAGGCAAGCACGAACACTGCATCTCTAAATAACTGCAAGAAACCCTGAAACAGACTACACAAAGAAAGACAAACTGTATTAGAGTTTAAAATTAAAATAATATTTTCACCCAACGCAGCCGTTTTATTCATCGGATCATTAAGCGGTACTGAAGATTTCCGCATCAAACTTTTTAAATATTTCGTAGGGCTAAGTAATATATGCAGGAAATTCGTTACTGTTACTTAAGATATCGGAAGACGGAAACTTTACCTCCTACCGCAGAACTAAAGTTAGGAATGTCTAGAGGAAATCTTAGTGAATTCTTTCTGTTTCGTGGTCATCGTTGCCTAAGTTTAGACGCTTGAATAATTCTAAAATCTGGACATGAAACCGTCGCCGTTGGGAGCAAGTGAGCGGCGCGCGACGGTGGAGGCGAGGAGGAGGAAGGGAAAGCTGGAAGTGGTGCTTATAATAAGTAGCACCTTCGATAGCTCAGTTGGTAGAGCGGTGGACTGTAGTTGGTTGAGAAGCAGACATCCATAGGTCACTGGTTCGAATCCGGTTCGAAGGATACTTTTGTCATTGTACTCATTATCAGTACTATCGTCACATGCAGTTGCATATTAATTCATTATGCTTTTGCAGAATGTATAATGACTTTTTACAATGACATTGATAACATTAGAAATGTGCATTTTTCAAAATCATTTGCACATGCATACATATACTTATGTAACCACATACGCCATTTACGTTACCTACCCCAAAGAAATCGTGGAGTACGAAGCACAATACGAACAGTTTCGACATGAAATCAACCGAAAATGAATGTCAGTGAACGTAAAATTCTGTTAGACTCTCAAGAAGCCTGAAAGGTTGCCAAACGTGCATTTCCTTACAGTTAATAAATCATAAAGTTGCTTCACCATTCCAGCTGCATTCAGCCCTAGATAGTGAATAAGTAAATGTGAGTAAATATATAAACATTAAGCATGATGCTGATATCACAACTTAAAAAAATAAAACAAATAATATGAAGTCACTCGATCGCCCTTATCAGTTGCCAAATAGCGAATAACGTTTAGTAGTATCGTAATACAAATAAATCATATATATGAATAAATATATTTACAACGTCTCATTAGCAATAGAAGATTATATAAGTCCGTAGTAACACTTCATAACAACGACAGTTTTCGGTTCTAGATTGCAGACATCCAACGTTTTAAGTATAAGAATTTGCAAGAATTATCTAGTAGATCCAAGATGTTTTCTCGGTATCTTTATCAATAACCGTGCAGCATTTGGTATAAAGAAAAAGGCTTGTTACCCTTAACGAGGTAAGAATTTTCCTGTTGCCATAGTGAGAGCGTCACTCTCGTACCCCACCGTGGGACTGTAACAATACATATAACGCAGTGAAATGCAATCCCTAATGCAAGTAGAAAACAAAAACTTAAGTGAAGACGCACTGGCAGCTAGTCAGATGAAAAGATGCTGTGGCTAAGGGTAAATTTGCATCCCACCCTGCAAGCTAAGCAAGTTGCGGGGCCCTCAGCCCGCAGCAGGGGATACCCGCCCTGCCTTCGACCCAGTGGGCACAAACCCAGCATGCCGGGCCCTGTAGCCCGCCGCTCGGCTTTGTTTCGGGTGGTACCGGGGCGGGTGGAGTTGGCACTCACCTCGAGTGACTGCCTGAGGTAATCAGGTACTCCTGACTACCAGGAACTGGGGAGGCGGACTGATGGGGTTCAGCTCTCCAAAGATACCCTTCGGAACCAGGGGTTAGGCGGTAGGAATTGATATGAAGCCGGAATCTTTGACACAGCATGAGCCATGGCTCCCTACCTTTGGGACTTCTTGCCGCTTCAAGTCTCGGAGCAATGTGCTCAGTTGGCATGGTGGCCGTAGGGTGGCACTGCATCAGTGTTAGCTGGGTCAGCAAATCATGGCAGTGTTCGCATACAGATAAAAATTACTCAAATTCTAAGCCGCTCTGTTTTGTTTTATACTGAGAAACTGGAGGTAGTGAAGGAGGGCTTTATATTTCTGATCTGCAGTGGCATTAAATGAGGGACACAGATACTGTGGTAACGAGGCAATTCTTAGTTCGCCAGAGTAAACAAGAATTTCTCCAAGTACCACGGAGAAAATCTTGATCCTGTAAGAGAATTCTTGATATTTCTTCGTCAGTGATACCTATGCTTAGAACACAAAAGTCAAGAACTAGTTATATATACATATATATATATATATATATATATGTGTGTGTGTGTGTGTGTGTGTGTGTGTGTGAGTGTGTGCGTGTGTGTGTGTATAAATATACATATATGTACATGTATATGTATATATAAACAATATATATATATATATGTATATACACAGTGAATATATATACACAAGTGTGCGTGTATATGTGTATATGTAAATATATATGTGTTTGTGTATGTGTATATATGTAAGAAATACATACACACTTATATATGTATATGCATATATATATATATATATGTATATATACATATATATTCATATTTATATATCATGTATGCATGCCTCTGTGTGTATATTATATGTTATATACATATGTGTACATATATATTATATATATGCTATATACATACATATATATATATATGTATACACACACATATATATATATATATATAATACACACACATACACATACACACAAACATATATATATATATATATATATATATATATACATATATATATATTAGTATATATACGTTTATATAAATGCAAAAGTATCCTTCGAACCGGATTCGAACCAGTGACCTATGGATGTCTGCTTCTCAACCAACTACAGTCCACCGCTCTACCAACTGAGCTATCGAAGGAAATGCTTATTGTAAGCACCACTTCCAGCTTTCCCTTCCTCCGCCTCGCCTCCACCGTCGCGCACCGCTCACTTGCTCCCTTTCTGCTTCATTCCGCAGCAGCAACGGAGACAAGGAGCATGAAGGCCTCATGGTGATGTTTTCAAGTCTGTGACTTTGGATTTATTTACATCGTTTCAAGCTGAGGCATTACCGACCAAGATATTGTGAGAATTCTACTTCGGGTTCAAGATTAAGAAAATTCCTGTGGTAAAGAAAGGATAGTAGAAGTGAAACCATAATCAAATGCGATTGTATATCATATATATAAACCAATCCTTCAACGTCATTAGTGAATATTAGGATTTGTCTGTTTTGATATCCGAGGACCCGTAGATGGCGAAGGCGGCGCAGCTGCAGCAGGGCTCCGTCTAAGCGCTGCAGAAGGGAAATAAACTTTCATTGTGTAAAGTTGCCCATGTTGATGTTATTATCTGGGCATTATAAAGATATTATCTACGTAGAACTACTGGAAACTATGAACTTCAACTAATCGATAAGAACTTATCACAGTTAAGTTTGGTTTCCTTACATAGTTAAATTCAGAAGCACTAAAGTTGTAATGACAGTGATAATTATCATGACTGTGATAATGATGGTCATTACGATGATAAGAATGGTGATTATAATCAGCACCGGGGTGTCTCACGAATACAGATAAAGACAATGATTTTGCTGTTGGTGGTGATTATGATAAATTATCCTTCGAACCGGATTCGAACCAGTGACCTATGGATGTCTGCTCCTCAACCAACTACAGTCCACCGCTCTACCAACTGAGCTATCGAAGGGACTGTTAATTACAAGCACCACCTCCTGCTTTCCCTTCCTCTGCTTCGCCTACGCCGTCGCGCGCCGCTCACTCGCTCCCAACGGCGACGGTTTCATGTCCAGGTGATTTGGAATCACTTAAGCGTTTTAAGCCTAGGCATCGCTGACCAGAAAGTAGAGATAATTCATTGAGAATTTCTATTCTACTTCTAAATATTCTCTCTTTCCACTGGCGAGGCAAGAATTGTCTCGTTGCCGTAGTAACGGCGCTGCACTTGTACTTTAATACTGGAGTGTAAATACAACATATTAGCTGTAAATTATATAATTAAAGGCGACTGCAGATCAAAAATATAAACCACTTCCTCAGTACCGAGAGCGAATAATAGTCTGTTATAAGAGTTGTTAGAGATAATTCAAATGAGCAATTATATTTCGCAGATAGAAACAAAATACTAATTTTTAAAAATCGTATTAGGTAGATATCTTAAGGAGGCCTGCATAAATTAGCCCTGCAAAATATTTTTTTTCTCATCATGGTTGATGCGTTTGTCACTCCGTATGATTAGCTGTACAAAATCAGTGCTAAAGGTGCTTGTTGATCCAGAAATGTTCTTGCTTAGTGGAAGAAAGGGCAATGTAGGGTGAGCGAAACGGATTTTGAGTTTGTGAACAGATAGATCTAGGGAATTTCAGCAACACTGATTGGAAGTAATCTTTATCATGATATTTTAGTTGACTTTTCCCATCCCCATTACGTAGATTGAATCATAATGGTCGGTCGTGTAAGTTCAGGTATTCTGGCCAACAGTCAAGTCGCTTTCCTAAACTAACCACAGGTCGCCGTTGTTGCTGAAGGCGTTGAGCTGCATCAAAGAGGAAAGCACTAGTATCATTCACTCTTCATTATGCATAAAAGATGCAAATGATGTTCCCTATATGTTCATGTTAAATTGTGTACTTCCTGTAAGGGTATTGTCTATGTAGCATCCACTGAAAAAATGGATTTCAAGTAATCGATATGCAAGTGATTTGTCAAGATATATTTAATCATAAGATTATTATAATAATGATAATGGTAATTATGATTGTAATAGAAATAATAATTATACTGATAACAATGATATTAATTAACGCACAGCGTCTCACGAATAGTTCTGAATCACATTACAAGTAAAGAAAAGACAACGATTTTGCTGTTGGCGGTGATCATGATAAATATGATAACAAAAACATCCTTCAAACCGGATTTGAACCAGTGACCTATGGATGTCTGCTTCGCAACCAACTACAGTCCACCGCTCTACCAACTGAGCTATCGAAGGAGCTGACAACCTCAGACACCACTTCCAGCTTTCCCTTCCTCTTCCTCGCCTCCACCGTCGCGAGCCGCTCACTCGCTCCCAACGGCGACGACAAAGAAAAAGCAAGAAATCTCTTAGTGAACAAAGATTTTCTCTTGCAATTTTCAATCACAGCCATTTCGTAGTTGGTCAACTTCTTGTTTTCCAGTGACGAGGCATCATTGCCCCTTTACCATGGTATGAGTGTCCCTCTAATATCCCACTGGGGAGTGTACACAAAGCATATTAGAAGTGAAATGTTTAATAACCGGAGCAGAGAGATTTAAACTACTCTTTCAGACTTCTGTAGCAACCAATTGGGTTTTTCCATATTCTAAAAAGTTTTGTCAGTATAACGGCAAATTACTAGTGCATTTCTTAAAGGCCTGTCACACCTTAACGTTTTAGAGAACGTATGGCTAGCGTATGGTAAACATGTTAAACGGTGGCGTACGCTGAACTCTTCGTTTTTCGGCGCGTTGTCGACGTATGCAGAGCGTATAAGACAACGATCGCCTAACGTGCCTTTAACTTATCCCCAGCGTATGCATAACGTACTGGCCACACGCTGGCATACGTCGAGAATTTTGTGCATGCTCAAAAACTTCTCGCTGTCCCTGCGTACGACGACGTACGGCACCGTACGCCACCGTACTTCAACGTACCCTAACGATGGAGCAGCGTACCCATAACTTATTCAAGCGTATGCTGAGCGTGTGCCACCGTTTTCCATACGCTAGCCATACGTTCTCTAAAACGTTAAGGTGTGACAGGCCCTTGAGCGTGTGCCACCGTTTTCCATACGCTAGCCATACTTTCTCTAAAACGTTAAGGTGTGACAGGCCCTTTAGACAAAAAAATAATTTTCAATGTCGCACAAATAAAATAATCATGTAACTTCCACGGCTGTATTAATAAACGTCCCCGCGGGGCAGGCTTTCCCCGGAACTAGCTCCCCCGCACTTTTCCGTATTGTTTGAGGGTGTTCCTCGCCCCGCGGGGCCCCTGCATAGTACTGGAACAAATGTGGGGCAGCTAGGAGCACCAAGCCCCGCAAAATTATAATTTAGAATATACTCACTAAGATATAGTATACGGTTCTTATTTTACTGTATTACGTAAAATTTATATATATTGTTACTTTTTAAAGACTAACTGCTCCTGAAAACTTCCCCATAATTTTTGCGATGTTTTATTACAGATTTCAGACAATTTAATAATTACCATATTGTAATCAGAAGAACTTTTATTTTCTTCTTAATACTCGTATATATGCATATCCATATATGAGTGTATGTGCATCCAAACGTATTCTCGAACTAAAGACTCGAATTTGCATTTATTGCATGTTTTGTTAATTTAAACTTTCATCTATAACATAAGTTTCGATTTATTCACGTTAATGCACAGCAATCGTTAGAAAGAGTGCTTGTACGAGAATATATCGATGCTTGTGTAATATATGAAAGTTTATACTGACAAAACATTTAATAAACGTAATTTCGAGTAACTGGACGCGCATGCCTTCATACAAGTACCCTATGTATATAATTAGACATATATATAAGTTTATACAATGTTTAGATAAATACACATTTATATGCATTTATTTACATAAATATAAATATATACAAACATATATACGTGCGTGTGTGTTTCGGGGAGGCGGGAGAGTTGTCACGAGTCTGAAAGTAAGAAATATGCAATCCCTGGCTGATTTGTCAAAAATGAAATATAGTATTGGCTCATGTTGGTAACCCTGAACTTTCACATACGACCAAAGGTTTTGAGAGCGATTATGAACATGACAATTGTAAATAAGTGACATTCCAGTATCTTTCCCCAAAAAAACTTGACTATAAATTTGGCTGTAAATCGTAATTAAGTCAGCATCAGGCGTGCCAACCAGTCCCCGTAGAAGTCCCCAGGGAAGAGGCTTGACCGAGCAGTTTAATGATACGAATTGCGAGTGTGGGGCTTCCGGCACCCGTCCCTGGGGATTGAATTGCGGCGCCCGCACCAGCGTTTTAAACATAATGCCGTAAGAATAGTTGTAACTGATATATCGTGAGTTTCCTTGGTTAATTAGTAATAGATGCCAAGTCATTAAGTCGTTTGATATGAAGAGATCACTCAGCAGGCTTCCCTCACTGCTGATCGTTTGTCTCTCCGTTTTCCTTATTGGCTCGTACTTTGCAACTGGAATTACAGAGAACCAGTAAACTGCTCTTTCTTTGTATGCTGGGACTCGCCAATGTCTGCCTCAGTTTCTGGTCTGTTTGAACTCCATCCACGTTTTATGATCACCGCGTCTACCTTAAGAAATCATATAATATAATCCAACACGAAAATCCTCAGTACCGCTTAATGATCCGATGAATAAAAAGGCCGCGTTGAGTGAAGCATTTATTTTTATTTCAAACTCTTTAATACAGTTTGTCTGAAATGATGACCAATTAAATCATGGTAGTGTTGTGTAGTCTGTTTCAAAGTTTCTATTTTGCATTTACTTAGAGATGCAGTGTTCGTGCTTGCCTCCGTTGCAACACAGCAGCTGCTGCGACGCGACTCCTGTGTACTCCCAGGCGCCTCCGCACACCTCGAAGTAGCCGTACACCTGCGGGAGAAGGCGAGGGTTACTTGTCGATCTCCATCGTTTTTGATGACGATGAACAGAAGAGAAAGAAAGGGGCAACGTTGCGTGAGCAAAATGTTTAGTTTTAGTGGACATCTACGTCTTAGTTTTAGCGACAACGAAAAGGCGTATAGGGTGCTGGGGTCAAAACTCACCGAATGGAAGTAATCCTTTCTGTTATCCTTTTTTATCTTCACATTCCCCCCACTCTCTCTCCCTCTTTCTTTCGCTTTGTCATATAGATCAGGTTGACTTACCCTGTGGTTGTGGATGAAGTAGAAGAAATGGTCGGCCATGTAGGTGCAGATGTTCTGGCCAACAGTCAAGCCGTTTTCCTGCATCATCCACAGGTCGCCGTTGCTGCTGAAATCGTTGAGCTGCAACACAAGGCCACCATTAGTGATGCTGCAAAGTCTTTGCCTGTTTTTCCCTTGCCTTTATCAGACGACGGCAAAACAGTTAAAGAAGGAATGTCCCCTTGTGACTGACCTCTCTGGTGCAGGAGTTCTTGCACTGCTTGGCGTCGTCTGTGCAGGAGTCGATGGGGACTTCGGGTGCTTCGAACACCATGATCTCCGAGTGCTCGTAGGTGACGAAGGCGGCGCAGCGGCACCAGGGCTCCGTCTGGGCGCTGCAGAAGGGAAACCACAAGAGGCAAAGATAAATAAAAGCTTTGCCCTGTAAGTCAAACAACAAGCACAGTTTCAAGAAAGCATTGCGTTGTGGAGGGACGTCCCTCCAGAGATTATCACGAGAGGAAGAGCTACCTGACGGCGGCGAGGGAGGCCAAGAGAAGCGCGAGGACCTTCATGGTGTTGCTGTGGCTGGGGAAGAGGATGTCCCCTTAGACGGCGTGTGGCTTTTATACTGAAGTTGGGCTCACACTGTAGCGGTTTAGGCCTTCACTTGATAAGGATATCGAATCACCTGTTCGGTTCCGAATACTCCGATGTAATTAGGATTAGGTACAATGTAACGGTTTTACGTAAGATTGAGTAACCATATCTAGTGTACTTAAGAACATAAGTATTTCTCTCTATATCTATCTATATATATAGATAATTTTATATATATGAATCTACATCTATAAATACACTTATATGAATGTATATACATATGTATAAAATTATATAGATATATACATACCTTAAATATATATATATATATATATATATATATGTATCATATATATATATATATATATATATATATGCATGTATGTATAGATGTATATTTAAATATATATATATACATATGTGTATACATATATACATATACATATAGATATATATGTGCGTATGTGTGTTTGTGTGTGTAAAACATCTATATATGTATATGTATATACATGTGTGTTATTACTGCTTTATCATCATAAGTTTTATAATTATTAATAATATTGCTATAGCTTTCATTCTCATTATTAATATTACCATTATTATTATTATTGTTGTTGTTAATATTCTAATTATCATATTTAACTATTGTTATTACATTGGTGAATTATACTATAAAGCCACATGTGTCTGGCTCTAGAATAAAGGTGAATAAGCGAAACTGTGATCATGATGTTGTTGGTAATGATAATGATGACGAACGAAATTACAAAATTTTCCTTCGAACCGGATTCGAACCAGTGACCTATGGATGTCTGCTTCTCAACCAACTACAGTCCACCGCTCTACCAACTGAGCTATCGAAGGTGTTGTTTCAATTAGATGGTTATTAAATCTTACTTTCTCCTTCTTCCTCTCCTCAATTGGGTGGGCCTTTCAACCCACGATAGCATGCAACATTCAAAGTCACAAGAAGCATACTGGTTGCTCCATTCTGTGCTTCTCACACCAGAGTGTCATATTTGAAATATTACCAAGTGATTTATACTCTTTAAACAGGAATTATCAAATCCATTGATCTTATGCAAAACGAAACAAAAAACAAAAAAAACAAAAAAAAAACGGAAGGCGATTACCCTTGAGAGAGCATCTTACCTTATCTAGTCCTATCATTAATGCCGATCTCAGCTTTGATATTACTACTATTATTATTCTACTGTTTATTATCATAATGGTAGTGAATATCGTATGCTGACATGTAACAGTTACTGCTGAATCAGAAAACAAATTATGGAAAATTATTAATCTCTAGAGGAAACTAAATTACGTTGGTATGGAATCCCCCTCTGAGCCTTCCAAACCACAAAAGATATCCTTCGAACCGGATTCGAACCAGTGACCTATGGATGTCTGCTTCACAACCAACTACAGTCCACCGCTCTACCAACTGAGCTATCGAAGGAGATGTTACTTAGAAGCACAACTTCCAGCTTTCCCTTCCTCTGCCTCGCCTCTACTGTCGCGCGCCGCTCACTCGCTCCCAACGGCGACGGTTTTCAGTCGCAGTAGTACTTGTGTTGCAACGGAAGCAGACACGAGCATTGCATCTCTAATTATCTGCAAGAGCAAGGACGGGGAAATTGACTACACTATAATGGAATCAACTGTTTATGATTTTCACAAGCAGTTATTATAGAATATGTTTCTCATATAAAGTGTATCAGATAAGTCAGTGTTCTTTTAATTTGTCGAATCATGAAATGTTACAAATGATTTCTATAACATAATTATTATTATTGTGGATAACCTGCGTTTGTGTTTGTATGGGCCTATACATATGTAAATACACGTACACACACACACACACCATCTGGATGCTTATATATATATATATATATATATATATATATATATATATCACAACCAACTACAGTCCACCACTCTACCGACTGAGCTATCGAAGGTGTTACAGTTAAAAGGTTATTAAATCCTTCTTCCTCTACCACGTCCTCCCCATTCCACCTACCCCCTCCCACTACTCCACCCTCTTCCTTTCCCTTCGTCCTCCTCCGCCCCCTCGTCTTTTAACCCACGATAGCATACAGCATTCAGAGTCACAAGAAACATAATGGGAGCTCTATGTATACATATACATATATATATACATGTGCGCGTATATATATATATGCATTATATATACATTTTTTTTCTTTGAACAATTATATCATGACAGAGTCACATTAGCATTGCCGTCTGAATAGAACGGTTGTGCTTTACATTTTATAGACTATATCTCCCTAATTTGCTGAAATGCACAAACGAATATATATAGATATATCAACCGTACACTATAATCCAGTTCTCGTTGTAGCTAATAAACTGACCCTTTTACAGAAAGAAATATGATATAATGTCACATGTGGCTCATGCTCTTGAATAAAAGTGGATAAATGATTATGTGATTATGGCGTTACTGGTGAAGATCATGATGAACGAAATTGACGACAAAAGTTTCCTTCGAACCGGATTCGAACCAGTGACCTATGGATGTCTGCTTCACAACCAACTACAGTCCACCGCTCTACCAACTGAGCTATCGAAGGTGTTACAGTTAAAAGGTTATTAAATCCTACTTCCTCTACCACGTCCTCCCCATTCCACCTACCCCCTCCCACTACTCCACCTTCTTCCTTTCCCTTCGTCCTCCTCCGCCCCCTCGTCTTTTAACCCACGATAGCATACAGCATTCAGAGTCACAAGAAACATAATGGGAGCTCTATTATATGCTTTTCACACCAGAGGAAGAGAACTGGTGTCATATTTGAAATATTACCAAGTGTCATATGCTTTTTAAACAGGTATCACCAAATCCACTGACCTTATGAAAAATCAAGAAAAAAATCTGCAGCAGCCAGCACCCGTGTCTTTTGTTGATGAAGTTTCCAAAATTGCAGAGCGTTGGCACTGGCAAGAAAATTGGTAAAAAGAAAAAAAGAAAAAAAAAAAGAAAAAAAAACAGGAGACGATTATCCCTAAGGGTGCATCTTACCCTATCTTGTCCTATGCCGATATCAGCTTATTAATGTCATAACTACCAGTATTATTCTACTGTTTATTATTAAAATGATTGTGAATATCGTCTGTTGAAATGCCACAGTTACTTCTGAATTACACACACACACATACATATGTGTATATATATTTATGTGTATATAGATATATAAATTATGTATGCATATAAGTAAATATACATACATATATATATAATACATATGAAAAAAGTTATTGATGAAAATAATTACATCTCTAAATTACGTTTGTATGGAATCCCCTCTGAGCTTTCCAAACCACAAAAGATATCCTTCGAACTGGATTCGAACCAGTGACCTATGGATGTCTGCTTCACAACCAACTACAGTCCACCGCTCTACCAACTGAGCTATCGAAGGAGCTGTTACTTATAAGCACCACTTCCAGCTTTCCCTTCCTCTGCCTCGCCTCTACCGTCGCGCGCCGCTCACTCGCTCCCAATGGCGACGGTTTTCAGTCGCAGTAGTACTTGTGTTGCAACGGAAGCAGACACGAGCATTGCATCTCTAAGTATATGTAAGTGCATTGATTCCACTATTACGGAATCAGTGTTTTATAATTCTGACAAGTTTTATAGAATTTATTTGTCATTTAAAGTCTCAGATAGAGCAGTATTCTTTTAATTTGTCGAATCATAAAATGTTACAAATTATTTATTTAAAACAATTATCACGTACTCTCACACACACACCACAGTTACTTCTGAATTACACACACACACATACATATGTGTATATATATTTATGTATATATAGATATATACATTATGTATGCATATAAGTAAATATACATACATATATATATAATATATATGAAAAAAGTTATTGATGAAAATAATTACATCTCTAAATTACGTTTGTATGGAATCCCCTCTGAGCTTTCAAAACCACAAAAAATATCCTTCGAACCGGATTTGAACCAGTGACCTATGGATGTCTGCTTCACAACCAACTACAGTCCACCGCTCTACCAACTGAGCTATCGAAGGTGTTACAGTTAAGAGGTTATTAAATCCTACTTCCTCGACCACGTCCTTCCCATTCCACCTACCCCCTCCCACTACTCCACCTTCTTCCTTTCCCTTCGTCCTCCTTCGCCCCCTCGTCTTTTAACCCATGATAGCATACAGCATTCAAAGTCACAAGAAACATAATGGGAGCTCTGTTATATGCTTCTCACACCAGAGGAAGAGAACTAGTGTCATATTTGAAATATTACCAAGTGTTATATGCTTTTTAAACAGGTATCACCTAATCCACTGACCTTATGAAAAAT
>NC_061837.1:4820945-4828445 GCF_019202785.1 Penaeus chinensis
AAATTTTCATCGAGCGAAGTTGGTAAAAAGACGTGAAAATATCCTCAAAATACTCAAAATATTCTCATGAGATTAAAGAAGCCGATCAATGGCCAATTAACAAATAAGGCTGTTACATAAAGTGTCATAAATTTTACCAAATATATAAATAGATATTAACCGTAGCATCGAAAAAATCCGTCGGGGAATCCATCTTCGCGCAGAACCCTCTAAAACAATCGGTCGAAGCATCGGAATTATCAGAATCCAAACGATTTACACAACTACCTTTTCAGTTCCCCACAAAATGGCAAAATTTCGGTAGATATTAACCGCGGCGCCGGAATTTCCGTCGGTAGAGCCAACGTTGACCAGAGTCATCTATCGGCGAGCGGAAGAACTACACACCAAACTCGGGCAAGAAGTGGGTCGATGGAGTCTTCTCTCAATCCCAAACTTTTTAACAATAATGACGTGAAGACCGAGCTTTTTTATTGATGTGAACACGAGAATCCCCCTCCCCCTAATAAATAAAGAGAAGTAAGCGAGTTCCCCCGCTTTCAAAAGGAAAATCAGGAACGCCTCTCCCGTGTTCGTGTGTGAAGTTTTTGGGGTTTATTTTTCTTCTCTCATACTCGCTTAACTTGAAAAAGAAAGGAAAAGAGAAGAATAAAGAGGGCAAAGCAAACCCAACCGAAAAGCAAAATACGAAAAAGACCAGAGGACAGAAAAGGAACCCTCCCTCTCTCCCTCCCACAAAAATATCAAAAATATTCCCCAATGTATAAACAACTCCAAATGGGCTTTCGTACTTTTCTTCTCTTGGCTCAAAAAATCTGGAGTTTCATCTGTTATGTCTTGAGGAAGCAAGCGAGGGTGGTAAGTAAAACCTTTTCTTGGCTGTTTCTAAGACTGTGCCAAAATACGCACCTGTTAGCCATTCGTGTGTTCAAGGCTTTGTTTATATTAAGATTTTGATTAATTGTATTACCTATTTGCATAACTTCGGGATGATTAAAACGGTGAATAGATCATTAGAGTAACTGATGAAATATATAAGCAAATTGTGATGTTTTGATGAAGGAAATGACAGTTGAGAGGAAAACTTCTTGTTTAAATGAAATGTTTATAGGCCTATGTCAAGAGCTATGCACTTGTTCATTATTCATGTCTTTAAAGCTGTGGTTCCTATGAAATCATCATGATTTAGTGTTCTATTTTCTCATAATTTTGCTGTTGCAAGTGATTTAAGGGGAGTGATTGTTGTGTAAGAGGTAACACTAGCCTGTAAAAATAGCACAATAGTTAATCGTCAAACGTGATTGTTTCCTGAGAACCATGTTAATCTGTAAGATCTGGATTCTTCAAATATGGTATCATTATAGATTGAATGAGAGGATGTTATACCTCAGAATTAATGCTGGCAGCAAGTTTTCTTGAGGAAAATGAGAAGATTCATTAACAGATATTTATTTTCTACTCTCATAATATGAGCAAGAGTTCCTAGAGAATTTTCTGAAGGGTTAATGGTGAGAACGAGCATGTTTGTGATTGAACTTGGGCTGTTTAGTGTATACGGTGTCTGTTGGCACTCCAGCAAAGGCTAAAAAAAAATCCGGTGAGAGAGAGCTTGTAGATCTCCCTAGCATTTCCGTGTCAAACAGGAAACCATACCTACCTCTGTGACAGTACTCATAGTGGAAGTTTTCAGCATTTTCCCCGAGGTTGGAGGTGGGAGGTTGTCATTCCTCTGAGGCTCTATTATCACTGGTAACGAAAAAGTTCAAGGATGTTAGAGAGAACAAGGTTAATGTGATTATGAAATATAAAGTTCAGTTTGGTAACTACGGCAGGTGTCTGTGGAACAAATGTGTATGCTTTTGTTGAGATCCTTCCTTTTGAGGTTCTTCCCTCCTTCTCATCGTCTAGATTTTCTCTTTTCCTCTTCCTTTCTTTCTCACTCCTTTGTCTTTCTCTTTCTCATTTTCTCTCTACACCCCCTCTCTTGTCATTCCTTCTCTGTCTCTTCTCTGCCTCCTTACCTCTTTTTCTGTGCCATAACCCAGTCATGGCAAAAAGTTCATTGAGTCTACATGACCTCTGCATAAGAATAATGTGCAGCCAAAAACAGTGATGCCACAAATAAAGGAAAAGATCACGGAAAGCACCATTCACAGTCTAAGTTAACTCAATTCTCCCAAGTTTCAGCCTTATCTTGCCATGCATACTGAGGTGAGGCCAGTGTTTCCTGGGGGAGGGGTGTTGGGGTGGCAGAGCCCTCCATCAACCCTCCCCTCACGACCAGTCACAGCAACTTACATTGTTTAATTAATTTTGTGATGTGGAGTTAGGGGCTTAATGTCTGGCAAGTGCTGCCCTACTGTAAAGGATTGCTTTATTTTATATCAGACTACGTATTCTAAAAGATAGTCATCATTACAGGAGGGGGAGGTACAGTGCATAGCACATGTATTCATGGATTTCTGACATCAGGGGGTTAAATTTAGAACCAAGAACTGAGGCAAGATGTCTTCTCAAATCTTATAATTTTGATTTTTGGCCCAGATTATGGGGTGTTTTTAGAGCTTTGCATGCATCTACAACACACATGTCCTTGATGCAGATGTAAGTAAAAAAATACATGGCAGAATTGTCAAGTTGCAGATGGTAAGGAGGGGGGAGGGGTAGGCAATATCCTTCCTCTGAAGGCAACATATATTGGTATTAATTAGGATTTGAGTGAGGGTTTTCTGTCATGTTCATTTTCTTCTTGTATGAATGAGATTGATTTGCCTTTATTAGTTACTGCCTTTAACTTTTATATCAGTAGATGCTGTTTCAGTTTGTTGGCAGTTGTGTCTGTTTGTGGAAAGTCTGAACAACTGGATGTGTGTCCTGTAGACCATTGGAATGTTTAGTATGAAGTCTTGTAAAAAGTGGTATAATGCAGGTGAATTTCTAAGGTTTAAGTTTAGTAAGAAAATAAAATGAAATCTAAAGTTTGAATAAGGTTGACTTCACTGTACAGATCTAAACAGTTTATGGCAGGCTGACAGGTATTCCTTGGTGGCACTGATAAATATGTGTAGGTTGTGACACACATTTAACATTCCCTTATAACAAAATACCCCTTTTTTTGTTGTTTGTGTTTGTTATTTGGGGAAAAAATGTCAGTCTTTACTATTTAAGGTAGTGTCTAAAATCATACTGTTTTTGTCGACTCGTGTATTATCATGTTTAACTAGAAGAGGCCTTGATTTCTGTAATTAGCATGTTATTATGTTTTTGTGTTATTAGTCTAGTTTGTTGATATGATGTTTCTAATTTGTTTTATTTTTTTGTTTTGTTTTCATTACCTCACCTTTATTGTGATTGTTTTATACATACAGGGTTATCTCAGCTTATCAATACTGTGGTTTTATTGTAATTTTGGGGGGTAAAACAGGGAGAGTGACAAGGGCATATGACACTGAGGTGTCTCCCCTGAAGATAGGTTCTCAAAATATGAAAGATAGTGTCTGTCAATAGAAGCACAACGATGAGGTACTGACTGGAGTGTACCTCATCGGTGCTTATCAATCACAGCTGAAATAACTGAGGAAACAGTTGTAGTCTAGTTTTGTATATAGGGTGTCCCACTTGTTATGTGTGATATTTGTAGATATGAAAGAATGTGATTCTGTGTAGACCATATCTGTTGTTGTTGTTGTTTTTTAGGTATTAGTAGTATTACTTCTTCAGCAACAAGATAGATTTTATAAATTTTGTAGAGTAAGAATTTTGGAGACGGTGAACTTGGCTAAAAGAAGGAGAAAGGGAAGTTAGGTGCACTTTGTCTAAGATGTTATTGAATAGTCATTGCTTTCAAACAGGAAGTTACATTCTCAAAAGAGATTATGTAATTCACCATCAAGGATTACAAGATAGTAGCTTTGTCTGTAATTGATAATGAAATATGTAACCTTATAACATAGCAATTTGTATTTATATATTTTGTTGCACCTCAGCAATGTTGAGGGTGAGAACTGGTTCTGCTTTGACCTGCAATGGTTTCTGGAGAGGTCAAAGCAAGGACTTAGTAGAAGCACGGTGTGGAATGTAGCTTGGTCACATGATATTGCATCTTGGGCCAGGAAGGGAATATGCAGGAATAGCTCCTTGTAGTAGAAATGTATATGCATTTTTTTTCTTTCTTTCTTTCTTTGTCTTTTTTTTTTTCTTTTCTTTTCTTTTTTTTCTTTTCATTTTTCTTTTTCTTTTTCTTTTTCTTTTTCTTTGAGTCTCTTTCTGTCTTTCTTTTTTCTTTTCTTTTCTTTTTTTCTTTTATTTTTCTTCTCTTCCCTTCTTTTCTCTTTTCTTCTCTTCTCTTCTCTTCTCTTCTCTTCTCTTCTCAGGAATAGCTACTTATAGTAGAAATATGTCTACAGTTTCTTTTTTTTTTTTTTTCTTTTTTCCTTTTTCTCACCTCCTCTCCCTTTCTCTTACCTTCTCAAGGCTTCTTCCATTCATTCACACCCTCTTTCCTCATTTCCCTCTATATTCACTATGTTTTTCCCCTTCTAAGAACGAAGTGCATAAAGATGAGTATCGCAATCTGTGTATTTTACGTGAATGAAATTTCAGCAACAGCTTAAGTAGACTTAATTCTTCCATTTTCATACAAGTTCCCATTGAGGTGAAAACTGTCAACTCATTCAGAGTGACATTCATTTTTTTTGTTATACAAGCGTAAGATAAATTTTCATTAAGTAACCTATACATTAGAGTAAGTCATAAATTGATGCGAGTTATCTTTAGATATGAGAATGTTGTAGGTATGGTAGTAAAGGAAACTTAAGGGAAAGAGAAATAAATAAAAGGAAAGATAATGAGCATACAACAGCATATACAATTTATTTTGGGATGGCAAACTGTGAAACAGAATTATCTGAGTGATTCTTAATGTCCCAGTTAATTCTTGCATTGGTAGATAAGGCATGTCTATGCAACATAACCCGGAGAGTGTTGCTGGCCTGTGCGGCTTCTTGCCATCTCCCAGGCAAGATATACCATAAATATGTAAGACATCCTTGGCCCCCACCAGTAACAACTCTTTTTTTTTTTTTTTTCTCTCTCTTTTTTTTTTTTTTCCTTAAAAAAGCTCCTTGAAGATAATCCATTAGGTAGTAATTGTGGAGTAAGGTTTACATTACTCCAATTCCTTATTCCTCTGGATTTTGGAGGGTGATGGCATAGTGGCTGGGTGTAGAGGGTCAGGTCCCTTTGTTTTTGTTGCATTAACTACTGTTGTCATGAGCTTTATCATGATTCTTCCTTATCCATGGATTCTGCATCTGAGGATTCAACCAAACATGGACAACTAGTATGTGAAGAAAATTGAAAAAAGGGGGTGGGGGGAATGATGTGTGCATTACACTGAATCCATGCATACCTTACTGTAGCTTTCTGTCATTTCACTGAATCTTCATGAAATAATATTATCATTGTCATTATTGTTATTATCAGCAGCAGCAGCAGCAATTATTGTTTTTATGTAATCATTGTTATTATTATTATTGTTGTTGTAGTTGTTATTATTATTATTTTTATCATTATTATTATTATTATTATTATTATTATTATTATTATTATTATTATTGTCATTATTATCACTATTATTATATCATAATGATTGTTATATTAAAATATCCATTACTGTCAATGGTACTGTTTTTGTAGTTTTGTTGTTTTTGTTACTATTATAGTTGTTGTTCTTGTTCTTGTTATCATTATTCTTGTTCTTGTTCTTGTTATCATTATTATTAGTACTACTACTACTACTACTACTACTAGTTACCACTACCACTGCTACTACCACTAGTAACTATTACTACTACTAATAATAATACTACTACTACTATTACTGCTATTACTATTACTATTACTATTACTATTACTACTACTTCTACTTCTACTTCTACTTCTACTACTACTACTACTACTACTACTACTACTACTACTACTACTACTACAACTACTACTAGTTACCACTACCACTGCTACTACCACTAGTAACTACTACTACTACTACTAATACTAATACTACTACTACTACTACTACTATTACTGCTATTACTATTACTACTACTTATACTTCTACTACTACTACTACTACTACTACTACTATTACTATTATGATTACCGCTACTATTACTACTGCTTTTACTATTATTACTACTGCTTTTACTTCTTCTAACTACTGCTATTATTATTATTATTATTATTTATTATTATTATTGTTGTTGTTGTTATTATTATTTTTTTTTATATTATTACTATTACTATAATATGATTATTAGTATTATTACTTTTACTAATGCTATTATTAGAATTATTGCTATTGTTACAATCATTATATTAGGATACATGTTCTGACAAGAAATATATCTTGGGGTATGATTTTTAGACCAAGAAACTTTCAGATTTTCTGAATTAGGCATTGTTGAAACCATTAGTCTTGGAAAATAGAAGTAACAATTTGGAAGTGTTAAGAAGTCTAGACCTGTGCTATTTGGTTCAGCGTTAGTGAACTCGTCTAGCAATTTTGTTGCCCTGCATTCAAATCCCTTACTGGCAGTGGATGTTAACTCAGGGCATTCCATGCACACGGGATAATTTAGAAGCAAAAAATGAAACAGACAGCATGTCACTCCAAGATTATCTATTGTAACAAATGGAATAAAACTAAGTTTTTAAAAACTGAAATAGTTGAAAAGGCTATCAGTTGAACCTGTTTGTGTTTATATTACTGGAACCTCAATCAATTAACCCAACTGCCACGGATTTATGTTCTGTCCCCTGTAGTTTTTTGTGAATCTTGTTATGTACAGATAGCTCCACATGTGCTCAGCCAGCAAGGAGTCTATCAGTAGGCCCTAGTGACCGATCCTGATTTCCCCATTCCTTGAATTGATGGGAAAAGGTTCTTCTTTTTAATATAATTGATATCAAAATTCTTTTTATTGTTATTGATATTATGATTCTTAAACTGTTATTAGAATCTTAGTAACATTTGAGACAATGAAATACAAAAGAATCTTTCCAAAAGTCAAGGAAAAGGATAAACAGGTGTGATAGGTAGACCTAATAACTGACTTCTTGGTGATTAAGCATTTGTAGAGCCATCTATTTGTAAATGCAATAAATAAACTTATATTACAGTGGGCATGGCATTTATTCTTGCCATCTGTGCTGATTAGGTAATTTTTGTCTCATTTTGCTAGTCGCAGATATTTTTTTGTTTGTTTTAATTATATATATTATATATTGTGTATGTAAATGTATATTACATATATATACATATATATATATATACATATATATACATACATACATACATACATACATACATACATACATACATATATGAGTATATATGTGTGTGTGTGTGTGTGTGTGTGTGTGTGTGTGTGTGTGTGTGTATATAATATGTATATATGCATATATATATGTATGTATGTGTGTATATGTGTGTGTGTGTGT
>NC_061837.1:4843445-4853445 GCF_019202785.1 Penaeus chinensis
GAGGCTGTACAAATCATAGGTGTCCACAGCAAACCTGGCCAGGCCGAGCATGACGAAGACTTACCTACGTGCATGTGTGATATCACTTTCCTTGAGTGGTGTAGGTCTTAAGTGATTTTGTAAAAGCTTTTTTTTATCATTTTTATTGAGTATAATGTTTGAGAACAGAATTACTCATATTGTTAATATGATTACATTTTGTTTTCTTTTTCTATTTACTGTGATTGTGATTGACTGAATTGATAGTGATGATGATGATGTCAGAATAGTGAAATTTATCTAGCCAGTATTAGGGATTTATTTATGTTAAATGTCAGCTGGCCAGGTAAGCTGAGGACAAAAACAAGAAGAAAAATATAACAAAAAAAATAATAATGTATAAAAAGAGAAATAGATAGGTGACAAGATATTATGATAATTCATGAGTTTCGCAGGCCATTGTATCAGAAATTAGGGGAATATTTCTAACTCGACATAGATGTGAGATGGAAAGAAGGTATTATAAGATTTTAAAAGAAGAGACAGCAAGGAAAAGCAATTGGGATTTTTACAACCAATTTTTTTTGTTTAATCAATGGATTAATTTTCATTTTTAATTTTTTTTTTTTTCTCCGCAGTACTGATGCATTGTAATAGATCTTGTCGCCTCTCAGAATACTTGTTAGGAGGAGGTGAGATGATTACTCTTGAAGAGGAGAAATAATGATAAAAAAAAGAAAAAAAGAATATACATAAAGAGGCAAAATGGAAGGAAGGAAAAAGAGCAAAATTTTGGTGACTAAATTCCCAGTTTTGATGGGCTTTTCACACTATCAAGAGTTTTCCACTTCTTCCTTCTATCATGGTGAATATTGAGGGGGTGGCCATGCTGCTGTGTGGAATGGTCGTGTAACATATCTGTAAACCAAACGTTCAAAATGTTATGAATTATAGATGAAGAATAAGAGAGAAAAAGCCTAACCTCAGTATCGACAAAACAAACATTTGGAGTGTTAATTGCAATATATTGTAGAGTCTGTATTATATGGCTAAATAAAAAAATCTCATTTTTATTAAACCATTTTCATTATCACTGATGACAAGTAACCACCTAACTGGATAGATATTCATAGGAAAAATGTTAAATATATATATATTTATAAAGTATGAATATCACTGTTTTTTCCCATTTTGTTAGTATCAGTGTATTATATCACCATATTTAAGTAGAATTTTGGGGGGAAGAAAGGAATGTTTTTAAAATAACTAGATTGAAATTTGGATTGTAAAAAAAAATCTTCAAGTGTACTTAAAAATGAATTTTGTTACTAAAAATCTTTTACAGTAAATTGCTCTCTAATTGAAGTAATGATCTTGAATTTCCTTAGCAGGCATTCTTTGTAACAAATTAGAAAAAGTTTTATATGAGATTGAATAACTTCCTAATGCAAGAGATATAATTGAGTTTTCATGAAACATTTCATGGTAATACTGATAAATATTTTACCAAAGTATAGTTTGAGTATTACCACTTATACCTTTGTCTACAATTTTTCTTTCCAGTTTCTCCAAATATTGGTTAACGTTGGTTGAATATCCCAAACATGAAGCAGCTCATGAGCAAAGCAACATAGAGCATCACAGCAATAATTCATATTTATAAATGAAGAGTAAAGCATTTTTATAAGATGATCAATATTAAACAATTCATTAATGAAACAGGAAAAATGGGAGAAGGTTAGCAAAACACAGGAGAGCATTTTTACATTTCATTGTCAGCATAGGACTTGGGAACACCTGGAATATACAGACTTACAAATTTGTGAGTTGAGCATAATAACACACACCATACTACATGACCCATTTAATACAAATTTTTTTCATACATGAATGATGAATGTCTTATCATAAAGGCTGGATTCAAATACAGTGAGAAAACCGTGGCTAAGGAAGAGTGTGCAAACAACCCTGACATTCTGTGACTTGTTAATGATGCCGTTTAAAAGAAATAGAAAGGAAGAAAATGATAACACTATCAGGCTAATAAAAATCCATGCTTTTATAATTGGTGCATCAAAAAATAGTCATTTAGAAACAGGCTTGCTTAACTGCTTAAATGCTTTAAAAATCCCACACTGTGAACATCTTGCTGCCCGTAAATCATAAACAAAGAGATGATGGCTTTTTGTGTGGAATGCCAGGTTGCTCTTACATGCAGATTCTTCCAACCATCAGAATTAAGAATGAGTTCATAGTATATTACAAGATCTGTGTACTTCTTTAAGACACAAAGTTGTGAAGCTATCCCACTGATTGCGTTGCTATGATTGTGACTAGGTACTACTGCTTTGACTAACCAGCTTTTGTGACTGGCAAACTAACAAGACAGTCAATTCCACCAAAGAAGAAAAAAAAATATCTGGCCCATGTTTCTTTGTGCAATCCAGTCTCATAAGCACCATAGTACGTCATGAAAGAGACCACTCAGGAAGTGATCCCACTATGAGGTCGATGAGGCTGACAGAGACAAAGAATTATCTGCCTCAGGATTTCCAGTCTAGGGAACACAAAGGCCTTCTACATTTGGCTGGCACTCTACTGCTCCTGCTCCTACTCCTCCTCCTCCTGCTTCTTCCTCACACCAAACCATCTTTTTTTTTTCATGACTACATTACTCTGCCAATAATATCAATTCTTTACTTGAAATCAAGTAATGGCTAGGACACTGAACAGTATGAGATTTGACTAGATCCTAATAATTAAATGCCCACAAGCTCAGAAAGATGTAAAGTTATGGCTGGTTGATTGATAACTATGTACAATCGACTTGCAATGGTTTAATTCTTCCTGAACTTTACAATTGCCCTGCACCTTCCATCATGGTTAAAGGCATTGGGAGAATGGTACACTAACTATAAAAAGCCATGTCTTTTGTTACACTGCTTATCAGAGTGCACTTTTTTTAATTCTTTTTTTTTTTTTAAGATTTTATGCAATTTTTGTTCTTTTGTCTTTGCCTATTTCTCAGGTTGAAAGACCTTGATGTCATCTACTTTGCACTGAAGAGAAGCACTGACAACTAGAGCTACAATACATACACTGTCGCATTTACCCCCTCTATGTCAATTATCGCTTTACAAGATTTGGTTTTTAACCCTAATATGTGGTAACGATTATATAGCTGATTAACCTTCCTATACATTTATCTGACATTTCTTATGATAAATATAATGTATGAATTTCATTGTGGAAAAAATGGGACATATTATATATGACATAACCAATTTTACAAGGAGGGTCAACCTGTTAGCTTTGGAGGATGAAAATCATTAGTTCAAGAGAAATTAAAATGTCCAACAGGCTAACAACCTTGATACAATGCATAATGATGTGTTAGCTTTACACAAGTTGAATGTCTAAGATTTGGTTAATTTCACATTCTTATTCTTTCATTGTCAAACACAGACAAATATGATTGAATTCTTATGGCGATTAGATGTACACAAGTAAAACTATGGTATTTAAGACCCTAATTTTTCCTGTACTTTGGGAAGACCACTATAAGGACCATTATTGCTTATCACATTTGGTATATCCTCTCCTGAAAGAGTTGAGTGTCAGTCACACTTTTCATATTCTTTTGACTCTGTAACAATTTTGTCTCCGCAATTTCTGATGCTTACTAAATGACAACAAAACAAAAAAAATCTTGGCTCTTCCTAGCTATTGTATAAATTCAGTTCTTTCTTTATTTTTAGGAAAATACATGATTTGTAAAATAGTCTATTTCTTCTTAAACAAACCATGAATTATAATTGATCATAAATAGACATTTCTATAAGTCATAGATTATTTTAAAAACTACACTAAGTTATATTTTCTTCTGTTCCATAAGCTATCTATATCTGAATTTCTCCCAACAAGTCAAATGAGAAGTCTAACTGATTTTAGAATTCACCGAGATCAAAAAATAACAATGATGATCTTTTAAAAAAAGTTCTTCCATACATAAGTAAGGCCTTTCAGAAGTTACATTTCATACTATGGAGAGTCATTAGCAGTTTAGGGGGGAGGGTGGGTGGGATCAGCAATAAACAGAATTCCACCTGACTGCAACTCTTAATTAAAAGCACTGAGGATTCATTTTGCGGATACCTTCTACGAGGCATTACTAGGAAACCAGTCTGCCACTTTATGCAATATATCTTCAAAGCAAAGTTTAAAAACTAGTTTCTACGTTCGAGATGCAGCAAGTAGTTATTGGACACCTGCGAGCTCTTTTTCAAAGCATGCAAGAAGGAGGGTTACATGCAAGGCAGAATGGGAAGGGAGAACTTAAGGAACTAAATATTAAATGCAATACCAAAAATGTGAATTGACTAATTTTTTTTCCACAATACATCCTTCAAAAAAGTAATAACAACAACAATAATAAATAAATAAATACATCTGCAAATGCCACTCTTTCCATTATGTCCAAATATCCCTCTTCAAACTTTTCATCACTGATACTCTCAACCCTCACATGTCTCACTCACACTGTGCAGAGGAACCTCATTTTCAACATAGGCAACCTGATATGAGGTTACACAATGCTGATTAAGGTTACTTGTTACTTGTTACCTTCAAACTACCTTTTCTTATTGCTTATCCTTGGCTTGATAACAAGGTGCAGAAGTGTATTTTATCCACTTTCAAAAACTATAACAACTTGAGATATGAAAATCTACATACCAATGAATGATTAAAATAAAAATCCTTCACAGTACCACTTACCAATAAAAACTATTCCTTTTTCTTCTCTAATAAATTTAAACATGTAACAGTTTATCTTAAAATATTCTTAACAATACCAAATTAAAATACAGAATTTGGAGGCAATTTTAAGGAAAAACTTATTTTATTTCACTTCAAGCCAGTTCTGTTGAAAATGTCCTTCACTATGATGATTGCCAGACAAATAATGGTATTAGAGAAGTTTCACTGCAAAATGGTTTACAGCCTGCAATAAATGTTTCACTGTATGCACCTACAATGGCCAGTATTTTAACTGTTCTTGTATTATACTATTTTTATCTTATTTTATTCAACTTTACATGATCTATGCTAGAAATAAAAGCCTGTGCTGAAGGAACAGGCTACATATAGTATGATGAAGTCTTTTTTTTCTTCACAC
The DNA here is from genome assembly GCF_019202785.1 of Penaeus chinensis. Taxonomy (NCBI): domain Eukaryota; kingdom Metazoa; phylum Arthropoda; class Malacostraca; order Decapoda; family Penaeidae; genus Penaeus; species Penaeus chinensis. The sequence continues at coordinate 4,848,601 of NC_061837.1, forward strand.
CAATGTACATACACGCTTGTACTGTATGTTATGCACTAAATAAATATAGTAGAACACTAGCCTGTAGTGACCCGTATACATAACTTCACACAGTTCTAGAGACCAGCGAAGGTCAAATGCCAAATAATGCAGATACACAATATATGACATTTCCTATGCCCTCGTGTAGAAACTGGATTGTATTGCATTACACTGTAATGGATACAACACTGTGTACAGTCTTCTGAGAAATAAACATTGTATGCACTGCTGTAAAAAATAAGTCATGTTTCTTTCTTTCTTTCTTTTTTTTCTTTTTTTTAGAGCACTGTATACAACACTGTACGTAGCGACTGTGCGTTAAGAAGAGTCCGATGTGTTGTATACTCTACAATATGGCAGCAGTAGAAAATGTTTCAAGTTAGGCAGCACTCTTTCCTATCTTCACTCAGACAACAGAAAAAGGAGAGGGTTTACACGAGGGACCCTCATGTTTGTACAGCACAGTTACCAGCACTGAAAGTGTACTTAAAGATATAATAGTAATAAAAAAATAGAGAGAAAAATAATAATAATAATACAAAAGGGGGTGAGGAAATGAAATGGAAGTACCCTGACCCACACACAGGGACTTTCTGATATGATTTAATACAGACAAACGTTCCTATTCGTTACAAAGATTTAATATTGGTATGTCAACCAATCCTTGAAAAAAGTATGCATACATATAAAATAATGATAACAATAATTATTATAAAAATAATAAAGAGGAAAATCTTTCACTTCTCAGTAATTTAGGTAGAAAGGAGATTTTCATTTAAATTAATCCTTCATGATATCAGTTATATAAATAGCCAAAAAAGCACCTTTTCTCAAAGAGATTTTTCAAAAACTACATCAAAGCCTTCCTAAATTCAAACTGTTTCTTGTGTTTCTAACATTCTTCCAGCTACACTATAATGCATCTGTTAACAATAAAAAATGTTTAACCCCTGATTTTTACATAATATCACACAAGAATGACTGGAGTAATATAACATTAAATGATTCTTTCACTATCATTCTTTGTTGTTGGGTCTTCAGAATGAATAGTTTATTCTTCTCACTTTACAACCTGTTCAAATCCAAACCCTTAAATGAAAAGAAATTATTAATAACTGCAAATGGAGTTCTACACTTCTACACAGAACACACACACACACACACACACACACACACACACACACACACACACACACACACACACACACACACACACACACACACACACACACACTCACTCACTCACTCACTCACTCACTCACTCACTCACTCACTCACTCACTCACTCACTCACTCACTCACTCACTCACTCACTCACTCACTCACTCACTCACTCACTCACTCACTCACTCACTCACTCACTCACTCACTCACTCACTCACTCACTCACTCACTCACTCACTCACTCACTCACTCACATAAACACACACATAGCAATTTATTCTTCAATAAACACAAAGAACAATTATTTTCTCTCTTGACCAACATCTGTCCCTTGTATTTTTGAAGAAAAATATGAAAAAAATGTTTAACTTATATCAGCATAAATCTTCACCAAGCTTAAAACAAATCAAAAGCATATTTTAGTTTGACAACAGACTCTATATTAGCAATCATAAAGAAATGCAAATTAAAAAGGCATGTCCTAGAAAATTAATATTTCATTACAAATATATGGACCTGTTTCACTTCTGCTAAGACAATGTACATTTATATTGTTTATCTGTTAGCTGCATGTGAACTATTATTCAAAATGATTGAACTGCCCTAGAAAAATATTCTGAGCCAGAAACATTTTCTCAAGCATTCCTCAAGTTGGTTAAAGCAATACTATTGTAAATACATACCTGGCCATGTTCAACTTTGTATATGAATCAATATTTCTATGTAATCCCAAGAAAACCAGTAAGATATTCCAAAAAATTATATCTACTGAAATAATGCATTAACTGACTTTGGGGAAGGAAAGAGAGCAAAGATTTTAAAGCAAAGCCCAACTACCTTCCAAATCATCCTCTGGTTGGGTCAGGGTACTCTTCAAGGAATGTGTAATGTGTATAATAATTGTGCACTTCTGTGAGTACATCAAACTGAAACCATGTGCATAGCATCCCAAGAAAAATTCAGCATTCATACTCATTATATACAGTTCTGTGTGACTCAAGAAATATTTGTGTTGATAAAATTTGATTAAGTATACAAAGCACATGAAAGAGAGGGATCATTTTTCCTAACCTAATAATACTGATCCAAACAAATACAAACATCTGTATTGGTTATCAATAGGCCTTTCTCCTTCTCTGCTACAGCAGGCTGGCCTAAGGTCTCAGCCTCACAGCGATTGTAAAGTCACTAATTTACAAAACTATTGATTCTTGCATGAAGAACAACTACACTGAGATATACATAGGCTCTAACTCACACCAACAACCTATTTGCTCTATTTACAACTGCCATCAGGCTTTTGTAATAATGATGATAAAATAGCATATAATCACAAATAATAAAGAAAAAAATGTAAAAAAAAATAAAAGGCTGAGAAATACTCACAAAAGTGTTTGTCATAAATAGATTCCTCTGATATTCAAACTACATGCATGGCAAGGAGGAAGAGGATGAGGACATGGCAATGAGTGAGAATGCAAGAAGGAATTAAGAGGAGGACAATGAGTGTTTGTTGAATTAGGTAAGAGAGTGGGATTGAGTGGGGAAAAGGGAAATGAGAGAAAGCCTCCCTCATCTCTCCCAAGGTCAGCCCTTCTCACCTGAGCCATCTCACAGACTTGAGAAAAATGAGATGGGGAAAACCTTCCAAGAACCTGTGTTGGTTGGATTAATAAGCATCTACAATACAGTACCATAATACACAAAGGTCTTATGGCACTTACACTTGTGGCTCCTTTCCCGCACTCCACTCTCTTATGAAAGACAAATAAGTGTTGATTGTGAGAACCTGCACAGAAATCACATTTGAACTCAAGGCCCTCATGTGCACTTGAGTTAGACTGGAATGAACAGTTTAACACGGCATATAGTATGAAATGAAGATGGGATATCTCAAGTTCCCTGACTACATAATGAAATAACCATATTGATAAAAAATAAGTAATAATAATTATAAAGATAATATTCATTACAACTTCAAATTTGGAGGGAGAAAAACAAGAACAAAACAAATTTTAAAACAATTATGGCACCACATGCATGAAAGTAAAAAAAAATATAATATATATTACTAGAACAAATATCCTTTATATCCAACATTATTCATATATAAGTAGTGCAAGAAAGAAAGAGAGAAAGAAAGAGAGAGAGAGAGATAGAGAGAGAGAGAGAGAGAGAGAGAGAGAGAGAGAGAGAGAGAGAGAGAGAGAGAGAGAGAGAGAGAGAGAGAGAGAGAGAGAGAGAGAGAGAGAGAGAGAGAGAGAGTATATATATTTTTTTTCAAAATAATAACCTAAATCAATATCAATCAAAAATTTGTTTAGAATATCCATAGTTGCAAAAATTACAAATTTCATAGTATACATAAAAAGAACATCATAAAATGTTTGCCTTTATAATTTACATGTTATAATCATATAAAACTAGTCATGAACACAGTCAATTAAGAATATAAAACATACTGCCATCTAATTACACAAGAAAGAGAAGACTCAATACATGATGTAATTTCAGGACACAACACAATGATCGTCTTCTGCATCACATTTTCAATTTAGTGTTAAAAGAACAATGAACATATTAAAGCTGATACATGAAATTCAATATATATTTCTAAAAGGTCCACTGTTTATCCTAAAAAAGAAATCCTATAGCTCCATAAATTCACATAAATGCATGACATATATATATATATATATATATATATATATATATATATATATACACACACACATATATTTTATACATATATATACATACCTATATATATATATATATATCTATAGAGATATCTATATATATTATATACATATATATATATATATATATATATATATATATATATATATATATATATACATATATATATATTTATATTTATATATATATATATATATATATATATATATATTATATACATATATATATACATATATATACAAGTATATATACATATACATACATATATATAACCATATAAATACATATATATATATAAATATATATAAATACATATATATATATATATATATATATATACATATATATATATATATATATATATATATATATATATATATATATATATACATATATTTATATACATATATTTATATATATAAATATATATATATATATATATATATATATATATATATATATATATATATATAGACCATTACCCTACAGAGTGTTCATAAGTGCTACAGATATCAAGGATACTGCTTACTAAGAAACTGTTTCATTCTTATTAACAGACTTCACTTGATAAAAAAAAAAAAAAATCATATGTAAGAAATTTGTAATTGTCCAGTAAAGAAATGCATTGTCTTGTGACCTGGTATGAAAGGCATACTTCCATAATAAATTTTACAGTTTTCATAACACCTCTTAGGCCAGGGATACAATGATATACAGATAAAAAACGAGCATTGCACATTAAAAGCTGATATCTACAATGATTATCTATAACATAAATAATAGAATTAAAGTGTGTGAGCGAGAGAGAGAGAGAGAAAATATATACATAACATAGAGATTTAAACAACCTCATTGAATGAACACAAGAGAGACCAATAAGACACTGAACATATGCAACATGTATTGACACAGAGACATTTAGAACATATGAATAACATTACACAGAACAGGACTACAATG
>NC_061837.1:4863445-4868445 GCF_019202785.1 Penaeus chinensis
GTGTGCGTGTGTGTGGGTGTGCATGTGTGTGGGGGTGCGTGTGTGTGGGTGTGTGTGGTGTGTGGGGGTGTGTGGGCGTGTGTGGTGTGTGGGTGTGTGTGGGTGTGTGTGGTGTGTGTGTGGTGTGTGTGTGGTGTGTGTGTGGTGTGTGTGTGTGTGTGTGGTGTGTGTGTGGTGTGTGTGTGGTGTGTGTGTGTGTGTGTGTGTGTGTGTGTGTGTGTGTGTGTGTGTGTGTGTGTGGTGTGTGGTGTGTGGTGTGTGGTGTGTGGTGTGTGGTGTGTGATGTGTGTGTGGTGTGTGATGTGTGCATGTGCGTGCGCATGTGCGCGTGTGCGTGTGTGTGGGTGCATGAGTGTGCATGCATGTGTGTGGGTGTGCATGTGTGTGGTGTGTGTGTGGTGTGTGGGTGTATGTTGGTGGGTGTGGGTGGGTGTGGTGTGTGGATGTGTGGGTGTGTGGTGTGTGGGTGTGTGTGGTGTGTGGGTGTGTGGGTGTGTGTGGGTGTGTGGGTGTGTGTGGTGTGTGGGTGTGTGTGGTGTGTGGGTGTGTGTGGTGTGTGGGTGTGTGTGGGTGTGTGTGGTGTGTGTGTGTGTGGGGTGTGTGTGGTGTGTGGGTGTGTGTGGTGTGTGGGTGTGTGTGGGTGTGTGTGGTGTGTGGGTGTGTGTGGTGTGTGGTGTGTGGTGTGTGGGTGTGTGTGGTGTGTGGGTGTGTGTGGTGTGTGGGTGTGTGTGGTGTGTGGGTGTGTGTGGTGTGTGGGTGTGTGTGGTGTGTGGTGTGTGGGTGTGTGTGGTGTGTGGGTGTGGGTGTGTGTGGTGTGTGGGTGTGTGTGGTGTGTGGGTGTGTGTGGTGTGTGGGTGTGGGGTGTGTGTGGTGTGTGAGTGTGTATGGGTGTGTGTGGTGCGTGGATGTGTGTGGTGTGTGGGTGTGTGTGGTGTGTGGGTGTGTGTGGTGTGTGGGTGTGTGGGGTGTGTGTGGTGTGTGTGTGTGTGTGTGTGTGTGTGTGTGTGTGGTTGTGTGTGTGGTTGGGTTGTGTGTGTGTGTGTGTGTGTCTGTGTGTGGTGTGTGTGTGTTTTGTGTGTGTGTGTGTGTGTGTGTGTGTGTGTGTGTGTGTGTTGTGGTGTGTGTGTTTTGTGTTGTGTGGTGTGTTTGTGTGGTGTGTGGTGTTGGGGGGTGGTGTTTTTGGGGGTGTGTGTGTTGTGTGTGTGTGGTGTTTGTGTGTGTGTGTTTTGTGTGTGTGTGTGTGGGGTGTGTGTGTGGGTGTGTGTGTGTGTGGTGTGTGGGGGTGTGCACCCGTATGCACGTGTGTAGGGGTTTTTGTGCAGGTGTTGTTGATGTGGGGGGTGTGGGGCGTCAGTGTGTGCTGTTTGTGGTGTGCGTGTGTTGGGTGGGGGGGTGTGTGTGCGTGTGTGGGTGTGTGGGTGTGTGTGGGTGTGTGGTGGGGGGTGTGTGTGGGTGTGTGGGGTGTTGGGGTTGGTGTGGTTTTTGGTGTGTTTTATATGGTGGGGTTTTTTTTTTTTGTGTGTGTGTGTGTGTGTGTGTGTGTGTGTTTGTGTGTGTGTGTGGGGGTGTGTGTGTGTGTGGTGTGTGTGTGGTTTTGTGGTGTGTGTGTGTGTGGTTTGGTTGGGTGTTTGGTGTGGTGGTTGTGGGGTGGTGGTGTTGGGGGTGTGTGGTGTGTGGTGTGTGGGGTGTGGTGTGGTTTGTGATGGTGGTGGGTGCATTGGTGCGCGTTTGCACGTTGCGTGTTGTGGGTGCTGGTTGCCTGCATTTTTTTGGGGTGTGTGTGTGGTGGTGTGTGTGTGGTGTGTGGGTGTAGTTGGGGGTTGGGGTGGGTGTGGTGTGTAGATTTGTGGGTGTTTGTGGTGTTGTGGGTGTGTGTGGGGTTTTTGTGGTGTGTGGGGTTTTTTGTGGGTGTGTGGGTTTTTTGGGGTGGGGGGTTTTGGGGGGGGGTGGGGGTGTGGGGTGTGGGGGTTTTGGGTGTGTGTGGTGTGTGGGTGGTGTGGTGGTGGGTTGTGTGGTGTGTGGGTTGTGTGGTGTATGGGTGTGTGTGGTGGGGTGGGTGTTTGGTTTTTGGGGTGGGTGTGGTGCGTGGTGGTGTGGTGTGTGGGTTGTGTGGTGTGTGGGTGTGTGTGGTGTGTGGGGTGTGTGGTGTGTGGGTGTGTGTGGTGTGTGTGGTGTGTTGTGGTGTGTGTGTGTGTGTGGTGTGGTTGTGGTGTGTGTGTGTGTGTGTGTGTGTGGTGTGGGGGTGTGGTTTGTGGGGTGTGGGGGGGGTGGGGTGTGGTGTGTGGTGTGTGGTGGTGGGGTGTGGTGGTGGTTTTGTGGTGTGTGGTTGGGTGTGTGTGTGGTTTTTGAAAAAATTTGGTGAGAGGTGAGGAGTGAGCTGTAAGTGTGTGTGAGTGTGTTGAGAAAGTGGTGTGATGGGCTGAGGGGCCAGGTAACCCAAATTTTGTTTTGATTCTGGGGGGAGAGAAAAAAATTTTATGGCGAATAATTTATTTAAAAACTAGAAGGGGCTTTTGCTTATTCCCCGATAAATGAGTTTTGGTGTAAGTCCTTTTTTATGACGGAAAAGGGCCAACCCCCGGGAGGGGGGAGGGGAAGGAGAGAGAGAGGGAGAGAAGGAAAAGGGTGGGAGAGATAGGGAGAGATAGGGAAGAGAGCAGAGGAGGGGGGGAGAGGGGGGAGGAGGGATAGGGAGAGATGGGGGAGGGGCAGAGGGGGAGAAGGGGGGAGGGAGAGGGGAGGGGAGGAGAGGGGAGGAAAGGGAAAGGGGAGATAAGGGAGGAGAGGGGAGGAGAGGGAGGGATAGGGAGGAGAGGGGGGGAGGGGAGAGGGAGGAGAGAGAGAGAGAGGGGAGAGAGAGAGGAGAGGGAGAGAGGAGAGGAGAGAGAGAGAGAGAGAGGAGAGAGAAGGGGAGAGAAGGACAGGAAAAGAGAGAGAGGAGAGGGAGAGAGGGAGAGAGGAGAGAGAGGAGAGAGAGGAGGAGAGAGGGAGGATGGGGGAGAGAGGAGAGAGGGAGAGGTTTTTAAGGGGGGAGAGAGGTTTTAGGGGGGGGGGGGAGAGGGGGAGAGTGGAGGTGGGAGAGAGAGTAGGGAGGGAGGGAGGGGAGATAGGGAGGGAGGGAGGAGAGGGGGAGGGAGGGGGGAGGGAGGGAGGGAGGGAGGGAGGGATGGGAGGAGAGGAGGGAGGGAGGAGAGGAGGGAGGAGGGAGGGAGGGAGGAGAGGGAGGGAGGGGAATGAGAGCGAGGAGCAAAGAGAGAGAGAGGAGAGTGAGAGGATGAGAGAGAGAGAGAGAGAGAGAGAGGAGAGAAGAGATGAGAGAAGAGACAAGGAAAGAGAGTGAAGAGAGAGAGAGGAGAGGGAAAGAAGAAAGAGAGAGAGAAATGATGAGAGAGAGAGAGAGAGAGAGAGAAGAGAGAGAGAGAAAAGGGGGGGGAGGAGAGGAGAGTGAGAGAGATGAGAGAGGAGAAAGGAGACAGAGAGGGGAGAGGGGAGGAGAGAGACAGAGGAAAAGTAAAGAGAGAAAGAGTGGAGGAAAGAGAGAGGGGTGAAGAGAGAAGAAGAGAGAGAAAAGTGAGAGGAGAGAGGAGAGAGAGAGAAGAGAGATGAGAGAGAGATGAGAGAGAGAGAGAGAGAGGAGGGGAGTGGAGAAGAGAGAGAGAGAAGAAGAGAGAGAGAGAGAGAAAAGAGAGTGAGAGAGAGAGAGAGAGAGGAGAGGAGAGAGATGAGTGAGAGAGGAGTGAGAGAGGAGGAGAGAGAGAAATTAAATTTAAAAAGGAAGAGGGATTTGTATTACAGCAGAAAGAGTGAGAGGGAAAAGGAACATAATAAAGGAATAGAAAGAAGTATTGAAGCAAATGCAACCACACACTTTTCTTTTTAAAACACTGTCCCATCTCGCTCTGAAGTGTAGACCCACCTTAGCATGAGTTGGTGAGGCTACTAGGAACCAAATCACAGAGGCCAAATGAGGAGGAAAAAAAAAAAAAACACTGCAATCAAAAGCTCTTTCATATAAGTCTTAATAAAGCCTCTCTATTGCTTATTTTCATAATGTGGAAGTCCAAAATCTTTTTTTTTCTTTATTGGCCAATCTTTTTCATTCAACCACATCATGGTACTTGTCCTCTGGCAGTCACAGACAGGACAGATGCAAAAACAGGAACGTGTTCAGCACATGCACATCAAACTCTACATGGTGACAAGAAATCCTCAGAGCTTGTTCTGTGCTTGGTGCTAGGAAGGCCACCATACCTTCAAGGGAGTGGTACATATGGAGAAAGAAATAAATGATGTCTTCAGAAACTTCTGACAATGAATAAAATAAATAACATATACAAACTTATCCTCTGTAAACTTAATTTATCAGCAACACTACAGTTTATACTGTCTTCTACTTATTTTGTCTTCCATATATTTCTTTCTCTCACTTTAAAAAAAATATTTCTCTCTCTTCACACACCCAGAAACTAATATGCAAATAACACCTCTTTTTTCAAATGACTAGACGACTTACAGCCACTGGCATGACCTCCATTCAACTGTTTCTGCTATGCTTTTTATTTGTGAGGGGGAAGCCGCCATGTTTAGCTTTACACTGAAGTAAGTACTGTCTACTTCGAAAAGACTACTTATGCTAAACTGTTGCCAACAGAGGTAAATGAGCATCCAAGTTTTCTTCTACAGTCATTCAAATATTATTCACTGTAATCTGGGGCACCAGGCACCCTTAATGAGTCACTTCATTGAAAGACTGAAGCCTTAGTTTATGAAGAAAATAAGAAAAAAAAATAAAACTAAATACACAAAGCTTAAACAAATAACAATAAGCCAAACAAAACCAAATAAACTGATAGAAACAGAAACAAACTCTCCTGCACTGTGCCACCTCACTCATATCAAAAGCGACTTCTTTGACAGAAACAATTAAACGCAAAGTCAAAATAAAATAATGTGTCAAGGCAGAAAAAAAAAAACAAGGAGGGAGAAACAACCTCAATCCC
>NC_061837.1:4883445-4885945 GCF_019202785.1 Penaeus chinensis
GGGTTTGGTGCTGTGAAGGAGTTTCTCACACTCCAGCACCCGCACCACTGCATTGTCATACTGGCCTAAGTTGTTCCTCTCTGTGTAGAACTGCAGGAGCGTCTCCCCATTGGTTGCTTTAACATGCACCTTCCGTACCAAGCTGTATTCCAGGAACCTCTGGACTATGTCATACCTGAGGAGTATACATGCAGATGAAGAAAATGTGTTTATCAAAAGATGGTGTGCAGATTTCTACGAAAATCTCCATTCACACTGTCAATTTAAGATATCTAAAAATGCTATAAGGCTTTCATATAACTGAATTTGTCTTTTAAATATTATTTGCAGAATGAGAATAATAAAACATTTAAAAAATAAAATATAATTTAAAAAAATAAACAATAATAATAATGATGATAATAATAATAATAATAATAACAATAATAATAATAATAATAATAATAATAATAATAATATAATAATAATAATAATAATGATAATAATAATGATAATAATAATAATGATAATAATAATAATAATAATAATAATAATAATAGTAATAATAATAATAATAATAATAATAATAATAATAATAATAATAATAATAATAATAATAACAACAACAATAATAATAATAACAATAATAATAATAACAATAATAATAATAATAATAATAATAATAATAATAATAATAATAATAATAATAGTAATAGTACTAACAACAATAACAATAATAATAATAATTTATGATCAAAATAATAATAATTATTACTAAAATTAACTTAATACTATATTGATAACAATGATGATTTTCATAACTATAGTTGTAATCATAGCAAATGATAGCAAATTTTACAAAATATTTACTCCTTCTCACCCACCTGCTGGCATTGATAGCGTAATATATGGGCGTATACCCAATATTATCACAACGGTTAATATCTATGTCCCGCTCCTCCAGCTCTGAGGTTGTCAGTAACATGTCAATCACTGTTACATTGCCCTTCTTGGCTGCCATGTGCAGTGCAGAGCCCCCTCGGTTATCCACTATACTGAGGCGCGTTCCGGCATTGATCAGCTGCTGCACACAGGCCAGCTGGTTGCTACGGATGGCCACAAAAAGGGGGGTCTCACCCTGGTTGTTCTTCACATCTGGTGATAGCTGAAAGGGCATTCCATACTTTAATGGCCGTCTGAATTTAATGGCTGTCTGAATTCTGTGACATCTATGGCTGTCACTGAATTTGTTACAAATATGTTACTACAATACAGAGACTGAATATAACAAAAATAGGAACTTATCTCCCTACATAAATTTAATACTTAAACCTACAATTTCTGAGACTTCCCATGACACATATAAGAGAATAAATTCCCAGTAACCTTAATAAAAATTCTTCTCTCAAATGAAATTCTACATATTATTAAATAGCAAAATTGCACAAATAACAATATAAAATGAAATTCACCTTAAGCGAGAGGAGTCGGTGCATCATGTTGGGGTAGCCATTTTGTGCAGCAAGGTGAAGCAAGGTGAATCCATCAGTGCGGCAGGCATCAAGGGAGCAAACTGCAGTCTCCTCTATCACCTTGACGATACTCAGACCAACCTCTTCGCGTGTGATAGCACTCCAGTCTTTGTCTGTGGAATTAATACAGAAAAATAAGTATTGATGAAAAAATCCATTCAGATTTGCTTTACATGAAAAAAAAAAAAAAAATAGATGACTGAGACTTACCAAGAAATGGGATTTTAACAGAAAAGTAAAAATTTACATACATAAACTGACATAAATCACTACTTTAAAATATTTTCCTAGTTATGAATTATAACCAGGAAAAATTTCCACTTTATAACACAATAAAACTCATCTTACCTTCCTCTGTGAGTGACACCTTTTCTTGAATTAGTGTGTTGACTATGCTGGTGTTACCGGACCACATGGCAACCCCTAGGGGTGTGCGGCCAAGGCGGTCTGATGCACTGACCTGGATTTAGTTGATTGGAAAAAACTGTATTAGTAATAAAAAAGAAATTAAACTATATTAATTTTAAAGAGTCATGGCTTTATGGAGTCATTTTTTACTAAAATATTATGGATGGGAAGGAAAAGGATCAAGAGGAAGAAAAGTATAATGAGAGAATCCTATCCTTGTAGAACACAAAAAAAAAGGAACATAACAGCACTTTTAGTTGATCTGCTGCCCAAAATGAACTATTATATTGTGAGGTGGATAGTAAATAACCAGCTAAAGAAATTAAATCACTGATGAAAGAAAAAGAAAGAGATTATATCTAACACAAAGTTTTTTCAGACATTTTTGCACCAGGAAGAATTTTTTCATCACTGGCTTTTACAGTCTCCCAATGTAATATATATACAAATGTATATTAAAGTAAATACTGAATATAAACAGAAGTAAAGCAGCAAAGAGAATGTAGGTCAATAAATCCTGCTGAAATCTATTCATTATCCTTCACAGTATAATGCAATACTTACCACTACAGGACTAACAA
>NC_061837.1:4890945-4895945 GCF_019202785.1 Penaeus chinensis
ATGGTGTCAGTCTTCTCAGTGGCGCGCAGATCTGACCAGCTACCCTGTGTGTTAATAGGGCTCCACTGGCGGCCACGGCGAAAGAGTGTATCAAGTGATGATGTCCGCCCTGTCATGCCTGTGCCAGCAATATCCATAATCTCCTCACGGGAGACACGATTTGGCCGGCGGCGTTTCGACCCACCTGGGAGTTGGGCTTTGGACTGTCAGTTCATTGCAAAGGACTAGCCTTTGCCTTGTGTGCCACAGGAAAGGTTTTAGCAAAGAAATGGTCGCCTGTGCTTTTTTAGCTCCTGGTCTTTTTGCAATACTCAAGTGATTTCTAAATTATATGAATTCTCTTTCACACACAATCATACATAAAACAATCCTGAATAAAACAATATAAGATTACTTAGAAAATACATTAAAACCCCTGAATAGTCAAAGTACTAACTCCCCAAAGGCATTTTGTAATCAGTAAGTATACTCTTTGCACTAAGCAAATAGTATCAAAAACAATCAAAGAAAAGAAACAATCCACACAGTATTATCTGATTGTTTCTTTTCTTATTACTCTTTTTCATCTATATCAACACTATAGAATTCTTAAATTCTTCATCTTCAGCACTGAAAACCCGCTACAAATTACTGTAAAATCATTTCTAAAGTATACACACTTACAAAGACCCCTTAAAACATACAAAAATAATTCAGTTTTTCTCACCAGAGGTAGGAGTTTTGACAATCATCTTTGGATTGGCTCCACGAGACAGCAGAAGCCTCACTACATTGGTATGGTCTCTGTACGCAGCCACATGTAAAGATGTGACACCCTGTCAAAAGGTAAATAGATGTCAGTGTGCTTTACTGTACACTAACAGCTTTATTGTACTACAATACAACAAGATTAATAATGAGAGGGAGAGAGAGAGAGAGGAAGAGGATGAAGAAAAAGAATAGGGCAGGAGTGAAGGTAAGAGGGAGAGATGGAAAGAAAGGGAGAAATAGAGTGAAAGAGAGAGGAAGGGAAGGAGACCGAGAAAGAACAAATGATGCTACCTACATGGGGGTCAGCTGAGTTGACATCTGCACCTGCCTGCAGCAGGAGTGTGACTGCTTGCATGCGTCCCTCAAAGGCTGCATGGTGGAGGGCTGTCCAGTGAGCAGCATCACGAGATTCTATGTGAAGCCTGAGGCAAATTGGGGGAGAAGAGATTGAAATTGTTAGCAAGTTCAATAATCTTATTTTATGATGTTAGATGGTCTATTCATAAATCATCTGATACATAAAATTGTATTTTGGTATGAATGCTTATATAAAAATATGTATACACATTGGTATATTATTATATTTGGGCATAAATATATGTATGCATACTTTTATCTATTACCTCTCTATGTTAAAAGATTAAGAATCTAATAAACCCAAACCAATATACATAGATAGATAGATATTAGAAGTTATCTTTATATCTGCATGAAGCATATACAATATCCAACAGAAAAATTACTGGTTTTAAGCCCACTTACCCAAGTCTGACTGTGTGTGACAAAAGGTACCGCAGCACTGCCAGGCACCCAAAATTGGCTGCCAGGTGAAGCAAGCTGCACGTGATTCCACGGAATCTAACAAGGGCCAAGCCTCTCCGCCATTCCCCGTGCATGGCAAGGGCTTCCACCACAGCAACATTGTCACGATCTATGACAGGAAGATGAGGAATATTTCATTATAAAAGAGAAATAGTAAGTAGTGTCTCCTTGTTATTTTGATTTTTTGAGAGAAACACTGTAAGATTCAATAGTTTTTGTTGTTTCCTATTTCTCACTAAGAAAACTTCAATTTCATGAACAACATTAAATGAATTCTAACAAAAGATGAACAACACAAGAATATTTACAAGTCGCAATGTGTATTGGTTGCCAGCTGGACTTAGAGTCCCTGCAGTGCACATCGACTCCTGCATTTAAGAGGACATGAACGAGCTCCACATTTCCTGAAATGGAACAATTTTATATCCTAAATCTTCTCTTCTTTATAAAACATAAGAGTTATATAGTGCCACAGACATAACAAGGGTGTTGATTTCATATATAAATGTGTATATCACAATGCTTAATAAAATATTGCCCTGCATTTAGTCTGGTACTGTAAAACAAGGTTATGACCTCAGTGATGTATGATCAAGCTTCCATTAGAACATGTTTATTTGATTATCTACAGGTCACTTTCTCTCCCTCTCCTACCCTCTCTCTCTCTCGCTCCCTGTAGAACATGTTTATTTGATTATCTACAGGTCAATTTCTCTCCCTCCCTCTTTCTCTTTCTCTCTCTCCCTCTCTTCCTCTCTCCTTCCCTCTCTCTCTCTCCCTCCCTCTCTCCTTCCCTCTTTCTTTTGCCCTCTCTCTTTCCTTCTCTCTCTCTCTCCTTCCCTCTCTCTCTCTCCTTCCCTCTCTCTCTCTCCTTCCCTCTCTCTCTCTCCTTTTTTTTTCTAGAAAATGACCTCCCATTCATATCTGTCGAATCTCTGTGTTGCCCTCCTTCCCTCCCTCCCTCCTTCCCTCTCCCTCTCTCCCTCTCCCTCTGAGTTCTTCCCATTCCCTCACACCCTCCGTCTACTCCAAACCCTTTCTCTCCCTCTCACTCCTTAGGCCTTACCTGTGCGACAAGCCACCAGAAGAGCATGCTGGGCTTTCTTTGAATTAGGGTCAAAAGTCTGCCTGCCGACGTGATCCTTGACAGTGGCAACATCACCCTGCAGTGCAGCCCTTGTGAAGGGATGGCCGGAGTCCGGGTCATCATGCCAGAGCAGCCCTACACCATCAGGATCATCTGAGACTAAATCTTCTGCCATCGTACCTGGGTCGTGCTGGTGATCCAGCCATCCACCTATGGAGGCGTTCGCATGGTTGCTTTCTAGAACAATAGCATTGGAGAGAACAGAAATTTGTATAAAATTCTCATGTGAGTGGGTCATTCCTTACTCCTAGTGATAGCCTACTTATTTACATATTTGATTCTAGTTGTATATCCTGAAAGCAGTCATGGTAGACCAAGCCACCTAAAAAGGCAAAATATGACATTATCTTTTTTTTTTTTTTTGCTCTCTCTCTCTCTTCATCACTCTATAATACCTTCACCCAAAAAGCATCAGGCTCAGGAGGCTATTGCAAAATTACTCAATATCAGCTATAATCCCTCATGCCAAAAATAAAAAGGTGATAGTAATTGTAATAATAGTAATAATAATAGCCATATTAATAATAATAATCATCATTACTATCAATTATTACAATGATTGTAACAATATCTATAATAATAACAATAATATAATCATCATCATCATCATCATCATCATCATCATCATCATCATTATCATCATTATCATCATCATCATTATCATCATCATCATCATTATCATCATCATCATAATAGTAATAATAATAACAATAATAATAATCATAATAATAATCATAATAATAATCATAATAATAATCATAATAATAATCATCATAATAATAATAATCATAATAACAATAATAATAATCATAATAATATTGATAATAATAATAATTATAATAATAATCATAATAATAATAATAACAATAATGATGATGATGATAATAAAAAATATAAAAAATAACAAATAATAATAAATAATAATAATAATAATAATAATAATAATAATAATAATAATAATAATAATAATAATAATAATAATGATCATAATAATGATCATAATAATGATCATAATAATAATAATAATAATAATAATAATAATAATAATAATAATAATAATAATAATAATAATAATAATAAAATAATAATAGTAATTAAAATAATAATAACAATAAATAATAATGATAATAATAATAAAAAATAATAATTATAATAACAATAATAATAATAATAATTATAATAACAACAATACTAGTGATAATAATCAATAATAATAATAATAAGAAGAAGAGGAAGAAGAAGAAGTAGAAGAAGAAAAGCAACAAGAAAAACAATAATAATAATAATAGTAATAATAATAATGATAATAATAATAATAATAATGTTGATAATAATAATAATGATAATAATAATAATAATAATAATAATAATAATAATAATAATAAAAATTATAATAATAATAATAATATTAACAACAACAACAATAATAACAATAGATAATTACGCCTCTAAAACGGACTCTATTTAAAAAATTTACAAGAACGTGGGGGGGCTGTAATGGAGGGGGGGGGAGGGTCGCAAGCCAGACTCTGAGAAGCAGAATTTGGGGACGAAGAGGGCTCTCATATATACAAAGCTTCTCATGCTGGTGTGAGGCTTAAACCCAAGATTTCTTTTTCTTTTTTTTCTTTTTTTTTTCTTTTAAGAGGGATAAATCAAAGTGAGTGCGGTAGTGGGTGTGTGCAGTGGGTGGGTGGGTGGATGGTTGAGTGTGGGTGTGGGTGTGGGTGTGGGTGTGTGGGTATGTGTGTGGGTATGTGTGTGGGTGTGTGGGTGTGTGTGGGTGGGTGTGGGGGGGGGGTATGGGTGGGTGTGGGGGGGGGGGGGTAGGTGTGGGTGGGGGGGGGGGGTAGGTGAGGGTGTGGGGGGGTTTGTGGGTGGGTGGGTGCTTGGGTGGGTGTCTGGGTGGGTGGGTGTCTGGGTGGGTGTGGGTGTGTGTGGGTGTGGGTGTATGTGGGTGTGTGTGGCTGTGGGTGTGGGTGTGTGTGGGTGTGTGGGTGTGGGTGTGTGTGGGTGTGTGGGTGTGGGTGTGTGTGGGTGTGTGGGTGTGGGTGTGTGTGGGTGTGGGTGTGTGTGGGTGTGGGTGTGTGTGGGTGTGGGTGTGTGTGGGTGTGTGTGGGTGTGTATGGGTGTGGGTGTGTGGGTGGGTGTGTGGGTAGGTGTGGATGTGGGTGGGTGTGGTTAGGTGAGGGAGTGGATGTGTGGGTGGGTGTGGGTGGGGATGTGGGTGGGTGTGGGTGGGGATGTGTGGGTGGGTGTGGGTAGGGATGTGTGGGTGTGG
>NC_061837.1:4900945-4903445 GCF_019202785.1 Penaeus chinensis
CCTTAAAGCCATATTGATTTCTATTAATGCTAGCCAGAGTAAGGTGATAACAAAGAGTGCATCACAAATCACAATGGGAGGTCCCAGTGCTATACTGAACAACTCGTCAAGGTGCAAGCAGTCAGCTGCACGAGGGAAAAATTAGAAGTACCAGCAACATAAAGTTAACTCTGATCTTGGCTGCAGCATAAATGCTTTTTAGGTAATGAAGTTAAAAAGAGGCTTTAAGCTTACTTTTGAGTGACAGGATATCATCCTGGTATGAATGGGTGAATCAATACTCACCTCAGTCTACTGCAAACAAATGAATAACAACAAAAATGTAATATAAGCTTTTATTTCATTATGTATCAAGTTGATGCACTTTCACAAGATGGGGTACCTTGCCAAAAGGCAGTACAGACACTGAATCATAATTGGCCTGTTAACATCCTCAGACCAAATCAAAGAGCAATTTGACAACAATAAGCAACCACCACTTGTCAGCATGAAAAACTTCTTGTATCCCATGGAACAAACATGAAATCAGTATGCAGAACATTAATAAGAGAGGAGCCAGATTGCTTTGATACCTGAGTAGTTATCAAGCAAATTTAACAATAAAAAATTAGTGAATTAAAGAAAATATGAATGAATGCATGGGTTGGGAAGTGAAGTGTAATAAAGACGGCAAGAATAAGATGAGCATGAGTTAGTGTAGACTGGTTTGCTCTAGTCTAATCATACTAACAATGCATCTGAGAGCCATGAGATACAGGAGTTAGATCAGAGCAATAGCGAAGGAGAGTTCATAACTCTTATTATTTATCAATAAATTAGGTTATTACCATTTTAGTCAAATCTATACATTTACACTTATAATGTAACAGCACTATTCAATGTAAAAAATAATAAGTGTAAGTGTGTCTCTATAAATGGGAAAAGAAGGACAAACCAATACAGACTGTAATCAAATACCATACTATGGGAAGGTGTGTAGGTAAACATAGCATACCATAAGCATGGACTCAATAATTATTAGGTTGGCCCACTAATAGCAAAATCATTAATATTATCACAAGATGTGGCAGTAACACAATACTGAATAGATTATGTACATATATAAGTAAATATCCATATAAATATATTAGTAAATGTAAATATATATGTCTATATCATATATGTGTTTGTGCATGTGTGGTTATACATATGCATGTGTGTGTGGTTGTGAACATTGTGTGTGTGTGTGTGTGTGTGTGTGTGTGTGTGTGTGTGTGTGTGTGTGTGTGTGTGTGTGTGTGTGTGTGTGTGTGTGTGTGTGTGTGTGTGTATGTGTATGTGTATGTGTGTGTGTGTGTGTGTGTGTGTGTGTGTGTGTGTGTGTGTGTGTGTGTGTGTGTGTGTGTGTGTGTGTGTGTGTGTGTGTGTGTGTGTGTGTGTAAATATATATTTTTCTTTTCATGTTTCAGTATTCAAATGAAAAAAAAAAAAAATCTGTTTAGTGACACCAGAACGGAGACCCATAAAACCAACAGAAAAAAATCTCAAGCCAAACCTTGAGAACTGAAGGATGTGTGGAAGTGTAAGAGGCGTGCTCGCAGCTCCTTATCATGAGTCTCTGACTCTGACAATGTCTCTCCACCCCCGCCCATGCCTCCACCGCCACTATCGACGGTCATCTTAACATCTTGTGCAAGTCTGGAACGGAGAAAGAAAAAGTTAGGCCTCAACTTCACATCTTATTTCCTGGAATTCAAGTAACTCTTTATATCTTCATATTCTGTGCAAGACTGAAACAGAATAAAAGGGAACAAAGCAGAAATCCTAAGCCCATCTTAGGCTAATATTTTGTGCAACTTTGTTCAATACCATGGCATTTAAACCCAATACCTACGGGTTTATGTAATGTCCCCTGTAGTTTTTTGTGAACTTTGTCACATACAGATGGCTCCACACGTGCTCAGTCACCAAGGAGTCTATCAGCAGGCCCTAGTGTCCGCACCTGATTTCCCCATTCCTTGAATTTGCAAGAAAATGGCTTTTTTTTCTAATACTAGTAATATTGATATTGTTATTTTCCTTATTCTTATTATTATTATTAAATTGTTATTAAATTATTAATAAAATAATATATATGAAGCTTCAAAAAAAATAGGGAGAGGGAGAGGGAGAGGGAGAGGGAGAGGGAGTGGGAGAGGGAGAGGGAGAGGGAGAGGGAGAGGGAGAGGGAGAGGGAGAGGGAGAGGGAGAGGGAGGGAGGGAGGGAGGGAGGGAGAGAGAGAGAGAGAGAGAGAGAGAGAGAGAGAGAGAGAGAGAGAGAGAGAGAGAGAGAGAGAGAGAGAGAGAGAGAGAGAGAGAGAGAGACAGGGAGACAGGGAGACAGGGAGACAGGGAGACAGGGAGACAGGGAGACAGGGAGACAGGGAGACAGGGAGACAGAGAGATAGAAAAACAGGCAGACAGATAGGCAGAGACAGAGACAAAGAGATACAGAGAACATACCAGCTACCACACAGATATC
>NC_061837.1:4908445-4915945 GCF_019202785.1 Penaeus chinensis
CCCAAAAAGATATAGAGAGAAAAGTATTTAGAAAAATAAATAAATAAAATTGGATCCCGGTCCCCCTGAGTATATGTTGTTTACATGTGAAGATGGCTGCCTCCATATCCCGTGTAGTCGGTATGTCATGTTTATTTATCCGTCTGTTATCCTGCTAGTTTAGTATACGCATATCAGAAAGCCTGTTTGAAATATAGTTATATTTTATTTCTATTATATTTTCAAGTCCTTTTTTGTTTTTCGTCTCTTGAATCGTGTGTTTTAAACTATTACCATGGGGTTTCTATGTCTAGCGGTAAATTATTTCTAAGTAAAGGATTAGATATTCATGTTTCAATTAGGATGAAGGTTAATTTGGTTAAATACTCGTGATTTTACATATATTCTTGGCAAGGGTCCAATTTCATACAGCCATCTGTTATAAGGAAAATAACATGTTCAAACGATAGAGCAAATTTAACTTCTATGTAATTCCGTTGCAAATTTATTAGACACGCAAGTGCCAGAGAGCCCGAAATGAAAAATTACCAAATTCTTAATAACAGCTTTGTTATCAGTTTGTGATGATAATGGTATAGATAAATTGGTTTTCATTTTGCTTTTCTCTATTACATAAATTGTTTGAGTCGGACACAGGGAGAGTACTTGTATTTCTAAATAAAGTGCATTACTGTATTATAATATTGTTACACACATTTACTGTTTACTTATATGGGACAGTTAAGTGAGACTATAAAAAAACCATACCAATATAAATTGCTGGTAGGAAGAGTGGACTTGACAAATTCTATTTAGTGAAACTTTCTTGACTTTTTACTGGAGCTCAAAAAAACATTGTGATCATTTCATGCCACCTTTATTTTTGTTACCACCTATATTGCTGTAAAAATAACTTTGTAATTTTTCACAATACATACATAGTACCACTTCACTTTTCTTTTTCTTTCTTTCTTTCTTTCTTTCTTTCTTTCTTTCTTTCTTTCTTTTTTCAACAATATAAGTTGCCATAACTGGACACTGCTTGAGGGGAGGGTTGGTGGGGGGCTCGGTTCTGCAAAAGCCTCATCATAAATATCATCTTCACTTTACCCTTGCTTTGTGTCCTTTATGCCTTATATATTAATTATTTTTCTTACTCTGTTGATTTTATTATAATTTATGTTATTTCAGGTGTACATATATTTTGTGTCTAGAACCATTTTGCAGTAAAAATTATTGTGTATGATTCCAGTCTTCATTATGGAGTAAATAGGTTTCCATGTAATTTCAGGGTTGGCAGCTCTTGAGTCCAGCCTCTTCCGCCTAAGCCTAGGAACGATACAAAGGCCATTATTATGTACTACAGCATCAAATCTCCTTTCACCATCTGACACTACAACTCCATTAAGTTTAGTTCAGGTTAGTGTTGCACTCAGAGCATTTAGCCTTTTTCAAATCTGTACCATTATAACATTTTGGTTTATGTGGGTTAAGCATGTACCCTTAAATGTATACAAGTTCTCAGAAGTACTGTCAAAAAACAGTAGACAGCCTTACAGTGGCTACACATGAAACTAGAATATGAATGATATTAAGGTAAATTTTGCCCAGTCTTAAATTTTTATTATATATTACTGTAGTCAAAGTTTTGGTGGACATCTATCAATGTTCCTTGAATGGGAATGTGAGGAGATGAGTTACTCGGTCTCTGAGGGAGGTTATTGGGTGTAGAGGTGAGAAAGTGTTTCAGATCATCTCTTTCATTCCAGAAAAGTGGCCTTCACACATCAACTGGGAACCAGAGCTGGGAGAGGCCTCGTGGGCCCAGGAAATGGCTCCTCAACAATCAAACAAAATTTGCACCAACTCCTTTTGGAGAACAGGAGAGACCAGCAGTAAGCTAATCTCATTTCCATAGGCTTATTTGATTCTTCTCTGTATTATCAACATTTTAATTCTGAGTATACCATATTGTTGTGTTTTGAGTGAGCACATTTTAACTCTCAGAAATAAGAATTTAAAGATTTGAAGGAGAGTTTTATTTATGACAGTCAATATAATACATATATTACTCATTCTAAGAAATGTTTTTTTGTCATCATTGTATATTCGTGGCAGTTAAAAAATGTGTTAATATTTAAGCTAATATTGGTAATTAATATTCAACAATGCTTCACTTTTTTGTATTCTCAGTAACAATTTATGAGTATGATCCATTTAAAAAATGCAAACACATGACAAGTAGGTATAAATAGACACCCAGTGATTAGAAGTCAACAAACCTTCACCCTTTCCAGTATGTGTGTCATGTAAAAGAAAACGTAAAATACAGCCCCGATAAGATGTGGTATGTGGCTTGCTTAGTTCGGGGAATGAAGATTGATGATGCAATCCATCAGCTGCAATTTGTACACAAGAAAGGAGCAGTTGCAGTGCGGGAGGCTCTCGAAGAGGCCCAGGAAATGGCTGTCAGGAACCATAATGTTGAATTTAAGAGTAATTTGTGGGTCTGTAAGTATATGTGTATTCATTCTTGATTCAACTCTTCACTTCTCTTCTTGTTTTTTGCTTTTCTTTTCTTTTCTTTTCTTTTCTTTTTCTTTCTTTTTTCTTTAGGATGTGGAGTATAAGAGTCTTTGTATTGTTACCTTAAATGAAACCGAAGACTTCATAGTTGCCTTTATTTTAATGTGAAGTTTAAATCTTTACTAGAATTAATGGATGTCATACTTACATTTACCTAAGTAAATTAATCGGTATGGTCAAGAGAAATCCCAGGAGAAATTGGAAATAAGATCATTATGGTATCTCATGTGCAATGAAATTCATCTATATTAAACATTACTCTCTAACAAAACATAAAATTCTTATGCATTTCCTCTCTTACAGCGGAATCCTTTGTGGGCAAGGGACTGGTTATTAAGGGCTTCAGACGACATGCACGACGTAGGTTTGGTCACGTGAAGTACAAGCACTGTCACTACTTTGTGACACTAGAGGAGGGAGAGCCACCAGAACATTACTATCCCCATAGTAGGAAACTGACACCACAGGAGATGCTAGAAGAATGGCTGGAGAGCAAACGAAAACGCACCATTCCAATGTCCTTGTAGTCTGCCACAGGACAAGTTGGAATAGAGAACATGTCTTTCTTTTTTACCTCCAGATTTGTAGCATCCATAGAATCTTCAGATCAGATTCAAGAACAGAGATGGAATTGAACTAAACTTGAAATGTGATTTTCAAATCAGTTTAGGAGCGTAAACTTGTAAGCTCGTGTTCCTTGGAATAATTTGTTTCCATCAATTACAAATTATGTCTTGGAGAGGTTTTGTAAATATCAGTTATTAAATTTGTTTTATTAGATTTTATATATTTAATTCCTTTGTTGTCAGTATTGAATGGAATTCGTGAAGGAAAAGCTATGAAAATCGTGAGTAACTAGTTAGAGGAAATATTAAGGGATGTCTAACATTCCTACGCATTTCATATCACCCTGTAAATCAGAGTAAGTATAAGGATCATGATAATGCCTTTATAGTAGGTTCAGCCGAAGAACTGCTGCACTCCATCCATTCTTTGGAGGAGGCAGAGTCTATGGCAGTAATAAGAGACAATCTTTTCAAACCAGGCTGACCTTTTAAGTAATTGCCAGTTGAAGCTGTCATTAAATTTTCATTTATCTCTTTTCTTATGGAAGCTGCATGACTAAAATGAAATCAGCAGATCTGGGACAGTCAAGATGAATTTCCAGGTATATCAGTGATATATAATAATTTGCTAAGTAAATCTTCCTAAACATTTTTTGAATATAAAAATTAATCCCTATGAATTTAAGGGAAGGAGAAACATTGAGCGTTATTAAGAATAACGGAGCTCGATGGATAGACTATAGAAAAAAAAAAAACATGTACAACCTGTTAATTTTTATGTTAAATTTATATAGTACAGTAGAAGTTAAAAACTCTGATAGGAAATTTGGCATGTGTGTTATCCTTTATTAGGGGAAAAACTTAGGAACCAGCACATCCTTATGAAAACAGCTAGAATGTTGCCCACCCAATGGGCAAGGCTGAAAAGGAAGTTGTTTAGGGAAAAGATTATTCCATTGTTCTGAAAAGTGGTCTGACCCTGCTTGGGTCATGGACAGTAATATGTTGGCTTTCCACCAATACCCCCCCAATCCCTTGCTCATTGTTGTCATGGGAGGGCTTAGTAGACATGGACTGATGCCCATGGTAGGGAATCACCTCTCCTTTGGTCCTCAGTCCTTGCTTCAACAAATTTTGCATGGTCTTTTCTCCTCCTTTCATTTTCGTTTTCTTCATCCCCTTGTTCTGTCCACTTATCCTAGTCATTTAACTCATTTCTACCATTTTTGCCACAATACTTTTATCATAATACTCCCAACTCCCTTAACTCCTTTCCCTACTAACAACCTTTACCTTATAATATACCCCAGCAGCTCCCTCTCTCTATACCCCAGCAGCTCCCTCTCTCTACCCTTTTCACTATCATACTACCCTCTAGTACTGTTCATATAGCAATTGCCAGGACCTTGCATAAAATCAAGGTCCTGGCAATTGCTATACTACTATCATCCTCCACCTTGGTACTTCCATGTCATTATTTTCCATCCCTTCTAACAGCAACCTGAGGCATTCTGGTTATGTGCATTGACAAAGTCCAGGTTCTAAGCTGTCTTTCCATGGGTTTTCTTGTAGACAGCATCCTGGGTGATTCAGATAAATGTGCTAACAAATATCTTACACAAAATTGAAGTGGGAGGGTTAAGTATGAACACTGCAGATATTTTAATTTCTTTGAATTTCTTGTTACTTTTGAACTTAATTAACTCCTAAGAAGCAGGAAAGTAATAGAGACAACAGCAACAGATCATTTCATGAGCTACTTGCCATCTCAGAACAAAGTTTACAGTAATAGGCAAAATAAGAAAGCACTGCGTAACATACAATTCACAAAAGTGAGGGCAAAAAAAGAGAGATAATGTTTCTGTATATCTCTGGCATCATTACTACAACACCCTTAATCCCTGCTCATTGTCCTGTAACTCGACCCATTCCGAATCATCCACCAGGTCATTACTCAACCTTCAGAGTACACCCCTTCCTCTCTCCTAACATCCCCCACGCCATCTTCTACTACACAGTCTTCTTCATTGTCAACCACATCATTCCCAACAGTCAATCTCTCTCCATGCCACCCCATATTCCTCCCACCCTCATCCCTCTACTGCTTCCACCTCTGCAAACCTTTTGAGTACCCTTTTTGGCTCAGCCAAGTGGGGTCAATTCTTTGTGAATCCCCCTACAGCCCTGTACTCAGACAGTATCCTTCTTCCAACAATATCTCCAAAAAACAAGTAGGCAAAGCTTCCTTTCGCAGTCGTTCTAATAATTAATGCTTTGTCACAATTACAAGCTCATAAAGTTTATATTGGTGGAGTGGCCTGCCCTGTCCGATCATATCGACCTCTTCCCCGCCAATGTCAGAAATGTTGGCATTTTGGCCACCCACCCAAACACTGTTGCTCCACAGCCCACTGCCCTATATGTGCCCAACCTGGTCATGGCCATTCAAGTTGCTCTGCTCAGGCATGCATAAGGTAGCTCCTGTAATGTATTTTATAGGAGCTACCCTGCCTACAAGCTCAAATCTGAGGCAGAAGTCAGATTCAAACTAGACCTCACTCATGTGAAGCCAGACAAGAAGTACACTGACAAGGTTTTTCTTTTTCTACCTGTTCCAAAACTGTACTTCGCTACGCTCCTCTCCCATCTCCTCGAGAAGTCTCAGCATCTCCCCCAGTATCTCTTCCCTCTACCCTGAACCATCCTATCTTTACTACCTCACTTCCCCAGTCAAATTCCTTTTCCTGTCTAAATCCAAATACTCCAATCTCTACCACCTCACTCTGAGTTTTCTCCTACCATATCCTCTCCTACACCCACCTCTCCCCCTGCTCCTCGGACATCTATTCCCTCTTCTCCTCTGCACAAGAAAACCTTTGTTTCTCAGACCTCCCCACCCAACTCCCCTCCAGAAGCTCTTGAAGACATCCAAAAAATCCTAAACATGACTTAAGAGAATGATCCACTCCCTCATCCACCCTTTAATCTCTTTATTCCTATTCGCTCTACATCCAAAGTGTTTACCGAAATCCATCCTCCTCCTTCGTCCCACTCACCCAAAAACACCCCATCCTCTCCTCCTCTATGTGGATCACCATTTCCTCTTCCTTCCCCATTATCCTTACCACTCCCAACTAGATGCTCACGTGACTCCCCTATACCACAGCATTGTCCTCCTCCGGATCCCCCCCCCCTGATATTCTTCCCAATTCTTCACCACCTTCCCCTGTTCCCTTATGTCATTCTCTGGATTCTTCTCATACTTTTACAACTATCGTTTCTTACCGTATTGCCCTCTTATTGTTTCATAATAATTGTTTTTACAGTTTTCCTTTTACAGTGTTGCTCTCCCTTCCTCAGACACATACTCTCCATTTCATCTGATCGCTTTATACCTTTTGCTCCATCCCCTTTTTACAAATCCCCACCGTATTCCATTTGCTCCTCACTACCATTCTACCCTACAGCGTTCTACACCCCTAAACATCTAACACAATTTATCCTGATCGTTAACTCATTTCCACTCTGTTCACCACAATAATTTATTACAGTGCTATATGATCTTTGATGCCTAGCACATTTATTTTTTCTTATCATCATTACTACAAATCTACTGTGGTTATATTATCACTGTGACATTGCAAACCATTACATTTCTATTATAATTTTACTTTTGTGCAAAGTAGATGATCTAAGTTGCGATTATACACAAGAAAATCCTACAGAAAATATTAGGGGCACACATATGAAAAGTTGCATTGGTGTTTAGGTTTTTTTGTGTGTAAGTAATTCTGCAGGAAAATAAGTCACAAACACGAAATATGATGTTCATAATATCAATACTTAGATAATCAAAATTGCATGAACACAAGATTATATCACGAACTACAATAAACTTAACACAAAACAACAAGATTTAAAGAACTCATGAGAGAAAACAAACGAGTTTCCTGCAAGAGCTACACAGCTTTGCACATCGTCCCGTCACTAAAATGCCCATCATGGAGGACCCCACCCCTCATTCCCTTGCTCGTTGTTGTCGTGGGAACGGAGCTTAGGAAAAGGACACAGGCCCAAGGTAAGGGATCACCCCTACCTTAGACTTCAACCCTCGCCTCAATTAATTTTGCATGGCCTTTTCTTCTCCCCCTTTCATTTTCCTTCTCTTCTTATCCTCTTATTTTGTCTACTTCCTAAGGTGTGGGTGCGGTGCTGAAAGGATGACAGACTGGCTTTGTGTCAGTCATAAACGGCCTCCGGGAGCCTAGGCACGGTGTTCCCTTGGTTAAGTGTCTAGCCCTTACCCCTTATGGGGACCCTGAGCAGGTAGACAGTTTCTTTTCCCAACTTATTTCAGGCTCATCATGGG